>NC_143581.1:175872606-176157549 GCF_048544385.1 Mastigoproctus giganteus | reverse complement strand
TAACACGTTGCAGCAACACTTGCAAGTCCAAACAAGCACTAGGCATTTCTTTTGTTTTTCGTGGTGCATTGTGGGTGGAATGGTAGCTACGCCAAGAGTTATTATTATTAGCCATATGGTGCAAGGAAGCCTGAGTCTTATGCTGCACCAGGAAAAAAAAATTCCCAAGTTACCCTGAGATAGAGAGAAGAATGATGATATCCAGCTCAAGACCCTGGGTGTGCCAAGCTTATACTCACCAGGTGTGAGCCCCGGGGTTCTTTGGTTACATTCAGTGTGCCATGTTTGTTTCATTGTGAATTTTCCCTCAATTGTTAATGAGTTACAGTGTTATTTCTCATTAATAATAATTTTTGTGTAGCCATGAGCGCTAAGCGGAGGGCAGTTTCTGTGCGGGGGGGGGGGGGGGTAAAAAGAGTGTAAAACACGAACAATTAAGGAGAAAATGGATGTGATCGTCACATGGAGTCTGATGAGCATCGGTCGGATGTGTGTAAGGCATTGGGTTTAGCACCTTCTACTGTATCAACGATTATTAGCATTAGCAAGGGCACATGATGCAAGAAAGCAAACTTATATAGCATCAGTAGTAAAAAAAAACCCTTATTTCACCACATCCACTCGCTCCAAATGTTTGTCTAGTTCTGCTTTGAATCTATTTAAGCTATCAACTTCTACGACAGATGGAAGTTTGTTCCAACAATCAACCACCCGCTGGCTAAAGGCAAACTTCTGCACATCTATCCTACAACAGTCTTTCCTCAATTTGAATTTATGCCCTCTTAGGCAATTATTCTGAGCAAGAGGAGGAATCCCATCAGCATTGAGAATGCTCAAACCACTCAAGGCTTTATGAACAATGTTGATAAAATAAAGTGCACACACACGCAGGGATAACAAGTGTGTCATAACTTATTCATGCAGTGAGACGATGGAAAAAATGGAGAAATTGTTAGTGTTGTGGGTTGATGATATGAACCAAAATAACAGGAATGTTATTTTGGTTCATAATTCTGGACACAGCAAAGTTGTTATTTGACGAAATATGTGAGTAGTCTGGTAGCACTGAAACATTTACAGCCAGCAAGAGGTGGTTTCATCAGTTTACAAACTGTTGTAAAATTCACAATGTGAATGTGTCTGCTAGTGCTGACATTGCAGTGGTGGAAGAGTATTCTTGCGAATTTAAATGCTTAACAGATGAAGGCAACTAGTACCACCATGATTTAGTTTTTAATGTGGACGAAACGAGTAGTGGAGTCATCACTTGAGTAAATATGTACTCAAGTGATGACTCCACAGGACCAAAGTAAAATTTTATTTTATTAATTATTTTATATATAAAGTATAAAAACATGTGCATTAAATGTTTAAAATATTTAATTATTTATAAAGAACAGAAATATTAGCACATACTTGGAAAAGGTTTGGGAATTTTGGAACCTATCTATCTCATTCAATTACATTATAATTTGGTCTTGTTTTGCTGGAACCTAACCATGTCGTAAAACGGGTCTTACCTGTACTGCTGGGTGTACCTGATTTGCAGGAATGTTCAGATATGCTCTGGCATTCACAGTTTCCTCCAGCAGTCTGTACTGTCAGTAGGCAATACGATAGTTCCAATACCTTGTGGTTTCTTCTATATATGCATTCTTCTGAAAAGCATCAATTAGGACTCATCAGACCACAACACAGCAACTCTCAGCAATTTGGCTAATATATACCATAAAGAAGCCTATCAGAAGCTGTAGACACCAGAATTGGTGTACACCATATCAGGGAGACTACTTTGAATGCAGTCTAGGTTATTAGGTTTCTTCATTTTTCCAATATCAGTTTAGTCCCCAAACTTATTCACCACACTTTATATACTGTTCCCAAAACAGTATGTACAAAGTACTTTTTTTTCTTTTCTTTATATTCCAATAAGGTTTTCTTTTAGTTTTATTTCTTCAAAATTTCTTAGTTTTCTCTTCCCCCTACTGCCTCCGTCTCTTGGGGTCCACTACAATGTCCTGAATTTCACTTTGTCAGGCTTTCTGCTTACGTATCTTTTGTTGTTGTTTGTTATTTGGTTTTTAGGAGCATTAGCAACTAAGACCATATTGCTCTGGGGATATGCGGTGGTCATTCTGACCTTTCCGCATCCTCTGTATTTGGTGGTCATGAGCTCTAACTCCGGTCTAATCAAGAAGCGTGTGCTACACACTGCTGCTCCTGCCCACCTGGCTATGGAGGCACCAATATATGTATCTTTTGCAACTCCCACTAGAGTTCTAAATTTTTGCCTTTCTTCATCTGAAGTCATATTAACATCAGAACTGTCCATCTTGCTTATCATGGTCAGGCACCAAACTCTTCACTTTGCTTGTCAGCTATATTCCACCCACATGAAACTGTAGCTATGTATTGATATAGAAGTGCCTGTCAATTGGTCATTTCATTATATATAATTTTTGCCATTAGATTTGATGCTCGAAGCCTTCTATTAATGAATTTCTGGTAGTGAGCATCTAAATTACTGAAAGAAATTTAAGTGCTATCAGCAAAGTTCTCTTCTGTTTTGTATCTAATATCAATTTGCAGAAGCCATATGATCATTCTCAACAACAGAAAATGCAGCTTTACAGGGGGCAATGGTCCAAGGGGTATAGTTCACATGATGCACAAACTTTTAGATTTCTTTACATGTTTAACTTTTATTCCTGATAGACTTCATGTATCTTAAGCTAATTTATACCATAAAATACAACCAAATAATCTCCAGATTTCTATTCAGTGTACAGCTAGAAGTATTAATATGTATAAAATAAGTTAGTGTAGCACTAAACTATATTTTATACAAAAATATCTTGCAAGCCAAGAATCTAACATTCCTCCCTCCCCCCCTTCCATAGATCATTCAGACTTCTTTGGGAATGTAACCCCATATAAATGAGATTCTATTATATAATTATGATTGTTTATAACACTTGGCCACAATCAGGTCCTAGGATGCCCTAATCAGCAGAAAAATTTAACAGTAACTTTTGAGGAGGAGAATTTGTGCCAGGGCCCAAAAAAGGGTTGCACCCTAACTATTACTCTATCTTTTATCTGGCAGCAGAGTATGTACACATGGGAGAAAGGGGACTGTTTGACATCCCATTTTTGAATCTTACAACAGCTATGATCCTCCACCCTTCCTGGTGACATGTGACTTCTCCAAATTTTTACTTTAAAAGCATATAAAACATGAATATGAATATTTACCTCTTGTAAAATAATAACGGTTACAAATGCTGTAATGATATGAACTAAAAAATATAATAATAAATAAATAAGCTTAAAAGTAGGAATTTTTGTCCATGTAAAAAGGCTGGTTATCTCAGAGCAAATAAAAACTGTGATTCACCTGTGCCACAAACCAACCTTTTAAAAATCTTACATGAATGAATGTTTATGTAGTTGGGGATGACAATCCAACAGGAAAATCTGAAGTATAAATTTGCATCATTAGCCATTTCTCACATTGTACTAAAAATAACAACACTTTTAAACAGGAAGGGTTTTTATGTGTGTAAGGTAGCTCCATTTAGCAGTATGCTGCTTGCTGTGCAGTTAATGATGCCTGACCTAGCCAAGTGGTCTACATGTTTGGGTAGACTGTGGTTCAACCCACATGACTACTAAATATTTTAATGATTGTACTCTTGTCAAAACGATTAGTTATAAACTCCTTTGACCTATGTAGATCTTCTGGAATAAAAAAAAAAAAAAAAAAAACTAATTACTTTTTTTATTTTTGTCTGGTTGCACTAGTGGTCTACTTTATTAAGTACTATTCCGGGAGGCATGTTTTGCAAGAGGTATAATCCTAAGGACCTCTACAATAGGCAGATATTCATCAAACCAGCATGTCAAATGCATATTGTCTATAGCACAATAATAAATTCTGTCAGCACACTTCTGTTTCCTGTATAGAGAACGCGGATCTGCCTCCAAAACATTTCTAATTACTTCCCTTGCTTCTTGTGAGCTAGATAAATATTTAAGACAAAAATCACACTTGTTATGATAGCACTGTTTGTGAAACTTATTTATCTCCTTTTCTGCCCTTTCAGTTAATGAAATGAAAAGCCGAGAACTTCCAAAATTTGTCACCCATGGAGGAACAACAGGATCACACGGCTGCACACTTTCAGAAGTTTGATTCTCCTTATCATTTAAAATAACTTCTTGAATACATTTTAAAGACAGATTTTCACTTTCACTAACTGTTTCAAAACTTTGCTTCTCAGTCTCGGTACAATAATCCTTGCCAACCTGAGCTTCATTTCTGGTTAAAAGATTATAATTTTGTTCAATTGGTTTATTGATTACTTGGGGATGCCATATCTTATCACTGAGACCATCAGATGAAATCTCTTTGGAACTAAAACTACAATCATCCATTTGTTTTGTGTTACCTTCTGTACACTTGCCATTCTGTGAACTTGACATTTCAAAGAGTTCTTTGTGAGAATCGTAGCAATACTCACTTTCTAGAAATTCAACCGAACCAGGGTTATCATACGATGGAATATATGGTTTTATATCCAGGACAGGAGTTCCATCTATTAAATCTACTCCACTGAGGTGAAGAGTATCTTCTACAAAGAAAGAAAGAAAGGAAAAGTTTAGTTGATAGATAGGTATATTGCTTTTATAAATGTAACATTTTTATTAATTAACAATATTGAAATTGTACACATTTTGCTAACAAAACAATATTAAATATTCTTTTAGCAGCATGGTGTGTGGGTATATCAAGGCCTGAAAATTGGTAAAATAATGAGTACTTAAACCTGTATGGAGTGTAATCTGCCTTTAATTTCTTAAAGCATTACAGATTATTCTCAGATATTTTAAGATACTTTCTGTACCACTTCTTCAGTGAACTCTTGTAATTACATGAATCACTTCTTGTGAGAGTTCACTGCAGAAATGGTACAGGAAGTACCACGAAATGTCTGAGAATCATCTGTAATTATTTAAGAAATTAAAGGCAGATTACACTCGATGCAGGTTTAAGTACTCATTATTTCACCACTTTCCAGTTCAAACAAATTAAAAGAACATTCACATCCAACTTTTTTTCAAATTCCAAAAAAATAACTGTTGCTAAATTTATATTATAGCAAACAGAAAAACAATGCGGCACAAGTTCACTTGGCCTCCAACTCCACACAAATGCTATGGAAGAGAAGGACTAGTGAATGACCTTGAGCTCCCTGTTTTTTTTTTCCTTTTTGCTATAACAACATGGCAGCAAAATGTTTTCTCTCTCTATGATAAAATTATGTGTTTACATCCGTTCACCGATGATAAAACACCCTTAGTATTTTTGCTACTTTAAAAAAAGATTTCAAAACATTTTATATTTGTATAAATAAATAAAAAAATTCAGCTAAAACGAATTAAATTAATCACATACAAGTCTACACAATATTTAATTTGAAATAGAGAAAGTGCATATTTTGATGAAAATTGACTTTTTAGTTCAAGTTTCTCCCCCCCAACACCCATGGGCTTTACTCTATTCAAAATTACTCTATTAAAAATTTTTGCAAATAGGAAAAATACTGAAAAACCCATTAGCAATATGGGTTTCTCTGTTTCAATGATTTAACTGAAAGAAAAAGACACCCTTTTATAATTTAAAACAGCCAAAGCCACAGAACTCTTTTTTTGTGTTGTCTTTTACAAATATTCCTTTGTATCTGAATACAGTACAACAGCTTATCACACTCATATGTATGTTTTTCTTCTTTAGTTAGTACATACATACATACCAAGTCCTATTTGTTTACTACAGGAATAATGGCCCTTTGTGTTCACTCAATTATTGCCATTTTCATTTAAAGACTTTCATGTTCTAGTTCCTTGCAAAAATATTATAAAATGGACTCTATTTTGAGTATAGACTGAAATACATGATTTATATACATTCTGGCTGAATGCAGCATGTGTTCAAAAGTGGTGAGTTTTTTTTGGAAAGAAACTACAGCCACTATTACTGACTAATAAAAAAAAAAAATGAGAAATATAAGTGCCTACAGCATACACAGTTCTCTGGGACTAGTAATGTTATAATTTTGTGAGTATGTACCAATCTGCTGGTTTTTATTGTTGTATACTGTCAAATTATGATAAACTAGCCAAAAGACATTTCAATAAAATAAATATGACATATACAAACAAGAAATGTAAAACTATATTGTGCACAATGCCCTAACTATGGTAACAACTACATTGATGAATGTATGTGAGGCTTAATGTCCAAGTTTGCAGATGATACAAAGGTTGGCAGGGTTGTTAATGACAGTATGCTACTGCAACAGGAGCTAGAAAAGTTAGGCAGATGGGCTGAGAAGTGGCAACTGAAGTTTAACATTGACAAATGCAAAGTACTGCATATGGGTAGTGGTAACCCAAGAGAAACATACCAATTGTGTGGTACTATACACTCAGGGAGGTGGAGAATAATAAAGACCAGGCAGTAATTGTGCAGTCAGATATGAAGTTCTCTGACAGTGCAGACAGGCTGTCAGAGCAGGTCATGGAGTTTTGTCAATGATATATAGGGATTTTGCTAGCAGAGACAAGGAGGTGATTATCCCTTTGTATAAGGCAATGGTCAGGCAAACACCTTGAGTACTGCATATAGGTCTGGAGGCCCTCATTGTAGGAAGGATGTGGAATTGCTAGAACGAGTACAGAGAAGGCCAACAAGATTGGTGAGAGGAACAAAGGGGTGCTCTTACCAAAGTTCTGCAAGTTGCAGCATCTGGAGACTGGGCACCTGCTAGGTGATCTGATTGAGGTGTATAAGGCCTATCCCATCAGCATTGAGCTGATGGGATTCTTCTGCTTGCTCAGATCAAGAACCTGAGGGGGCATAGATTCAAATAGAGGAAAGACAGTTGGAGAATAGATGTGTGGAAGTATGTCTTTGGGTAGTGCTGGAACAGACTTTATCTGTTGTTGTGGAAGTTGATAGCTTAAATAAATTTAAGGCTGAACTAGAAACATTTGGAGTGACCAGATGGGTGAAATGGGAAGGTGTGTTTTTTTTTTTTTGGCTGATGCTATATAAGCTTGCTTTCTTACATCATATGCCTCAACTAATGCTAACTACAGTGGACAAACAAGTCACAGTATTAAACACAGAATAAATTAATGTAATACTGTAATTGGGCAGCCAATTTTACGAAGTTCGTTATTAGGAGGAACTTCACCAAGGGAACCCAAATAATGCTTATACTTAGAAATTTTGTAAAAGTGAAAACTTTGTACATACATGCTTTTGAATATTAATATTTTCTTATTTTGATTTGATTACCATCATTAAATAAATTATCATAAACAATGAACCCAAAATTTTTAAAAAATCATAAAAAAAAAACAACTTACGTTACTTTATTTATCTTCTACATCTATTGATGTTGTTATTTGGTTTTTAGAAGCATTAGCGACTAAGGCCCTATTTCTCCGGGGATATGCGGTGGTCATTCCCTGACCTTTCCGCATCCTCCGTATTTGATGGTCACGGGGTCTAATCAAGAAGCGTGTATTACGCACTGCTGCTCCTGCCTACAGAGGTGCCATCTATTGATGTATTGTCTAATATGATTTTGTCATCGCCTGGATCTAAATTCCAGAGAATTTCAGCTTTTTCAAACCAAATCAGACAACAATGATTGTCTGATTTGGTTTGAAATCATGATTGTCTGATTTGGTTTGGCCTATTGTTGTGGTCATCATCTGACCAATGTTAGATCAATAATAACAAAGGTTCAAACAGAGCAGCCCCTCAAAAATATAAATTAAGCAACTGTTTTTTATTTTTAAACTAAGTTTATCTTAGTTAAGCAATAGAACCATATGGCTTCGTATACATATTCAGTGCTTTTTTTGGGACGGTATGCAATGGTACGGTATTAACAGTGACGTGTGACATTTGGATGCAGTACACTTCAAAATTTGTAATATTCCGTAAATTTTTTTCGCAGGTTTACTTACTATTCAAATAAGCTTAAAAGTTATTTAACTAAATTTGCATTTTTCACTGTCTATTGTTAAGAAATTTTATATATAAAACTTTATAACCATATTTAGAATTCTAAATTACTCAGTTGGACCTCTGTTTAACGAACTCCTTTTATAGCGAATTCCCCTTGGAAGTTACATTTAAAATATAGTAGTTTCCGTTCAGCAAAGAAAATTTTCATATAGTAAAAGGATTGGGACAGACTTAACTCGGTACGCACAGTTCACATTTCTGGCCCTCAGACAATTAGTGCTCCAGCACGAATTAAGAGAGCTAAAGGGATTACCATTCTGCAATTGAGTGGTACTCGTAAACCCTATCCAACCTCTTGTCCCACTTACGGAGAAGTGCGACAAGTGGTCAGTCTGGTCAGTGGTGAGCAGATCAAGGGGGTATTCCAGATGCTGACAATGGGCTCAGGTCAAGCTTCTACTGCATTAGTGTCCAACTTTTTCCCATACAAGGGCCATATTCAAATTTATTTTTCTTTCGCTGGCCGCACTGAGTGATTCGAGAAAAATTAGTGTGTTACATTTTCCATATCTTGTTACATGTAAAATTGAAAATATTCAAAAATATTACTAAACAATATGCAATTACATTTACTGAACAAAACATGTAATGAGAAAATTTTTTTTATAATTAACAAAATTTAAAATACTGTTTTAGTTTACTTTTCGTGTGGGCCGTAGGTTGGACACTACTGTGAATCAACTTTAAGCACCCTGTTCAAGAATTTTCAGAGAGTGGTGTTCTTTTATCCCATCAAATAATCATCTGTTGTTTCGCACAAGTGCATTATCCACATTTTTCCCTATCTCTGTTTACATGGTCTCAGTATCTGAATATCCGAATGAAGTTAGAAAGTTGTCAATTAGGTTACAGTTATATGAAAGAGATACAATTTTGGAAATGCCTAATTGATAAAGATGGGTTTGGAAAAATTGAAGCATTTGTTGAACACTCTTGAGTGCGATACTAATTTCATCGAGTGAATGTGAACGAGAATTATCACAAATGAATTTGATTGTCAACCCAACCAGAGCTTCGCTGATTGACAAAACAATTTCTTCACTACTATTTCTTAAAATTGTAGGCCCACCGCTGACACACTTTGTCAAAGCACTTTATCCAGCAAATATGTCGATTCTTGGCTGCTTTGGAAACGTCATTCAAACACACAAAGAGGAAGAAAAGAAGTCAGGATAGGGTGTCGGATGAGAACTTAATAAAAATTTGGAATATTCTACAAAAACTTTATTAAGAAATTATTTTTACTTAATATATTCACATTTTTTCACAAATACTTATTTTTTACATACTTGAAATTTGAATAATAAATTTATGCTTAATAAACTGTTAGTATACTTAATTCGTTGTTCTTATTCCAAAAACACTACTACTAAAGTAACAATATCACGAAAAAAAACTTTTTAGAGTACATTTCATATCCTTTTTAATTTTTCCTGATAACGAAGAATGAGTACTGGCACCTATTTTTTTTTAACAAAAAAAAAAGCACTGCATATAAGTGGCTCTCAAATTTCAATTATGCCATTGCAGCAGCAGCACATGGATTTGATTATACAATACATATGAACATGTACAAGTAAAACATGGCTGTCCATAAAGCTGATAGTACAAAACTTCTCTGAGAGTGCTGCTGGATAATGAATGGAGTTCTCCTGATATGATAACTTGATGTGCCCAAAAATTCATTCAAAAACTTCCTCCTCCACTATTATTCAAAACAATAAGTAAAGTGGCCAGTGGACTTTTAACTGCCATAAGTAAATGCTATAATCTCATGAGTTCACAGCAGTCTGCTGACCACCAAAATGTGTTCTTTCATATAATGAATGCATAGTGCTGCATTCTCTAACCAGCCTGTTTAATGATTTCTAATTCATCACAGGAATCAAAATACATAATAAAATTTCATTATACTATATTTTCATACTGTGCCTAATGTTGCAATGTGATACATAAATTTACTAGAAACATTTCAGCAGATGTAAACAGAAAATATCAATAGCCTGTTCCACCAGCAGTCAGCCAACCTATTTTTTTGACAGTTTCTCTGTGTGACTAACTTTTATATGCAGGGTATGTGTAGGTAAAAATATGGGAATGAAGCTGACAATCAACAAACATGGGTAGAACGTAGTTGTTATGACAAATTATAATGAACAGCAATTAATGATGATTATTTTTTTTTTTTTGATAGAACATTATTAAAGTGATTTTGTCAGCAAATGTTTGGCAATTTTTTTGTGCCTTGGTTTCCAAATTTTAACCAGCAGCCTAAGGGGATAAAAGAATTAACTCAATAAGTTAATCATGTAGAGTGGGAAAAAGTGTAGTGACTGGAGAAAATTCAAGTAGTGTTTATGCAAGGGGCATTTTCAAGGCCACTTTATGTCAAGGAACTGGGTATTTCTTACCATGTGTACACCATATCTAAAAATTTCATTACTTCATACAGTATTTCCTTGCTACCTTTTCTTATTTCTGATTACACCATGAATTGTCAAAATAATAGAACAAACTTATCTAAATCTCCCAAATGCTCCCTCATTCGTTTTAGAAATAAACATGGTTTCAGTTCTGATCTCAATGATGTCCATTTCCATTTAACGTCTGCCAACCCTGTGTACTAGATATTGCGAACTAGATAGCGTAAGCTCAGTATAGTACAGTATATAATATAATACTGTCAATTAATCAGTAAAATCTATTAATTTTGTTAAACTTTGTTGTCAATTAATTGTTATGTATTTTAACTAAATACATAGAACGACTTAGATTACAAACGTAACATAATTAATTAATAGATAACTTAATATGGAAGTTATATAAACGTAACTCGTAGATAATACTTGATACTGAAATATATAGCGTTATAACTGTGTTCGGATACAAGTTTAGGGTTATAATTTTGTACTGAAATTTTATTGAAATTAAATCTAAATCATGACACAGACCAGAGCAGCAAAGCAAAAGGCTCAAGCTAATGGGAGTGCTGTGGCTCAGGGGAGAACTGAGGGGGCAGTTGCCCTCTGAATCACAGCCTTTTAAAATGCACTGCTTGCATGATGTTTGTGGAGCAATCAGGTACGGGACATGATATTGCCATGGGGGATGTCTTTGTGTGTATGTCCGATGCAAGGAGTGTAACGAAATCAGATGACAACTCAGCGTTGTTATGGGCCTATATGAGAGCTTAAAGGACAGGGTGGATGCCCTCGAAGGATCTAAATTGAGGGGCCCATCAAGCTCTCAGCTGCCCACATCAATGCCAGAGCTTGCACTTGGTCATCACACAACACAGCGGCAACCCCCAAGGCAGAATGCGTTGGTCCCACAGGAACTAGTAGTTGTTCGTGACTATTGTCAGGGAAACGGGGAACATGCTTTGTAAAAAGGATAGGTGGAACAGGACTAGGGTATGTCTGCCAGAGGCAAAGGTTGATGACGTTGTAGAGCGGATATCTTCTTTTAAGGGCACAAAAGGTGATATAGTTGTACGTGTTGGCATTAATGATATTAAGAGTAGGAGACCGGCAGAATTACTTAACAAGTACAGGTCACTGTTGAAAAAAAGCCGTGAATTAGGGTTGAATTTGAAAGTATCTGCAATTCTGGCCAGACACGATAGGAGGGAGTATATGATGAGAGCCTTGTCAATCAATTCGGCCCTGGGAAGATTGTGCAAGGCACAAGGGGTAGAATTTTTTTCAGCCTGGTCTGTACTTGTTAACAGGAGAGACTGCTTCTACAGGGATGGGATACACTTAAATAGAAAGGGTGCAAGAATATTTTCTGTGCTCTCGAGGCAGAGTTAGGTGGGTTGGGGGGATACAAAGACTAATAGATTAACAGTAGCCACTGGCAGAGGTGAAAGTGATTCTTGCACTGCTTCTATTGGAATGAGCAACAGCCTTGAAAACAAGATGCAGGATATTTCAGAGACTACTGGGAGTCATTGCGGTACAAGTAAACACATGGGTTGTGTTAGGGTAGCTAAGCATAGGAACAGGTGCATGTAGTAGTAGTGGCATGTGATACAAGAAAGCAAGTGTATGAGCTTATGCAGCATCAGCCGAAAAAAAAAAAAAAAAAACACACCATTCCCTCCAAATGCCTGCTCAGTTCCTCCTTAAATTTATTCAACCTATCAACTTCCACAACGACAGATGGAAGTTTGTTCCAGCAATTAACCACCCGCTGGCTAAAGGCAAATTTCCGCACATCTATTCTACATCTGTCCTTTCTTAATTTGAATTTATGCCCCCTTAGATTCGTAATCTGAACAAGTGGAAGGATCCCATCAGAATTCAGCGTGCTCAACCCATTCAAGGCCTTATACACCTCAATGAGATCACCACGCAGGTGCTTAGTCTCCAGCCACTGCAATTTGTAGAACTTAAGCCTCTCTTGGTAAGAGGATCCCTTCATTCCCCTCACCAATCTTGTTGCCCTTCTCTGTACACGCTCAAGTAAATCTACATCCTTCCTAATATGAGGCCTCCAGACCTGTACGCAGTACTCAAGGCATGGCCTGACCGTTGCCTTATACAGAGGGACAATCACCGCCTTTTCCCTGCTAGGAAAATTCCTATATATCATTGACAAAACCCCATGACCTGACCTGGCATCCTGTCTGCATTGCTCAGAAAACTTTATATCTGACTGCACAATTACTCCCAGGTCTTTTTCATTTTCTACCACCTTAAGTGTACTACCACACAATTGCTACGTTTCAGTGGGGTTACAGAAACCCACATGTATACTTGCATGTACACCAATGCTAGGAGTTTGGTAAATAAATTTGATGAATTTGAGGTATTGCTCAAAACAACAAAGGCAGATATTGTTGGGATATCAGAGACGTGGTTTCACACAGATATAAGGAATGCAGAACTGGAATTTGGGGAGTACAATGTGTACAGAAAGGACAGACAGGATAGGAAGGGAGGAGGGGTTATGCTATTAGTTAAGAAACACATAAAATCCAAGGAAGTGAAGCCAGTCAACATCGCTGGACAGTGCAGGGTCGAGTCAGTTTGGTGTGACATAAGCATTGAGAGATCAAAACTGAGAGTAGGGGTGTGCTATAGGCCTAATGACTCTGGTGAGTATAATATAAAACTGTACAGGGAAATAGAGTGGGCCAGTAAATCAGAGAGTCTTATAATTCGGGATTTTAATTTCCCAGATATTGACTGGAATTTATGGGTTGGTCACTCACACACTAGCAAGGCTTTTATGGATTTATTGGATGATTGTTTTCTACATCAGCATGTTCGGGAGGCAACTAGAGGGAGTAATACTCTTGATTTGATTATCAGTAGTGATTCTTCATGCATTAAGAATCTGCAGATAAAGGAACCACTAGGTGGCAGTGATCACAGTGTGCTGAAGTGAGAGTTACTCAAAGAGGTAACTACCATCAGGGGTAAAGGGAAGGGTTATTTCTTTCGTAAAAGTGACTACGATGGTCTGAGACAGTATTTAAATTCTATACAGTGGGACCAACTGATGATGTTACCAACAGGAAATTCAAAATGGGAAGCATTCAAAGAACTTATCTTGGAAGCTACTAGGCTTTACATACCAACTAAGAAATATTGTTCAAGGTTTAGGCCTAAATGGATGTCAGATGAACTAATGAGACATATGGCAGAGAAGAAAAATGCATGGGATACATATAAATTAACATGTGACACAGAAGCCTATAATAGATATAAGTTGATCTCTAACCAAGTTACAAAGGAGGTTAGGCAGGCGAAGGCAGATTACGAGAAATCTTTGGCAAAGGATGCAAAGAAAAACAGCAAAGAGTTCTTTACTTATGTAAACTCTAGAAGGAAGGGGATGAATCAGATTGGTTCACTTGATATCGATGGTTCAACTGATGATGATCCTGCTCAGGCAGCTAACAAACTACACGAATATTTTGCATCGACATTCACACATGAGGAGTTATTCAGCAAGGGGAATGCCAGAGGTGTATTCAACTCTAGCAGTAAGCTACAGAATCTTGAAATAACTGGGAGTAAAGTGGAGGAGAAACTGTTGAAGATAAACACAAGAAAGGCACCCGGGTGGATGGGATCTATCCAGTTATATTAAAGGAGGCAGCAAAGGAAGTAAGCAAAGCCTTAGGCATAATTATGAGAGATTCCTTGGACTCAGGGGAGGTACCCATAGACTGGAGATGTGCAAATGTGACCCCAATTCACAAAGGAGGACAAAGGGTGACACAAGTGATTATAGACCTGTGAGTTTAACTTCTGTTCCAGGAAAATTAATGGATGGACTGGTTAAAGAAGCACTGCAGGATCATCTAGACAAGACTTCAGTTATAGCTCGGACACAGCATGGTTTTGTTAAAGGAAAGTCTTGTCTGACCAATTTGATTGGATACTATGATGCAGTCACAAAAAAAATGGATGCAGGGAATAAATTTGATATTATATATTTGGATCTTAGAAAGGCTTTTGATACTGCTGCACATGGAAGACTGCTGTACTAATTGGAGCAGTGTGGCATTGGAGGCAAATTGCTGCTATGGATAAAGGGGTGGTTGAGGGGAAGAAGACGGAGAGTGGTAATCAATGGACACTGCTCATCGTGGACTAATGTTATTAATGGAGTCCCTCAGGGTTCAGTGTTAGGTCCATTATTGTTTTCTGTATTTATAAATGATACTAATGATGGTATAACAAGCTTAATGTCCAAGTTTCAGATGATACAAAGGTTGGCAGGGGTGTTAAGGACACTACTGACACTATGCTGCTGCAACAGGATCTGGAAAAATTGAGCAGATGGGCTGAGAGGTGGCAAATGAAGTTTAACATTGATAAATGTAAAGTACTACATATGGGAAGCAGTAACCCCAGAGCAACGTATCAACTCTGTAGTACTACACTGACAGTGGTAGAGAATGAAAAGGACCTGGGGGTAATTGTGCAGGCAGATATGAAGTTCTCTGAGCAGTGCAGACGGGCTGCAAGAGTAGCTCATGGTGTTTTGTCAGTGATATAGAGGAATTTTTAAGGAATTTTTATTTCATAATTTTTATGAAATATTTTAAGGGAGGGGGGGGGGAGAACACAAGGCAAGTTCGGAAACCTTGTGCCTTAGACATTTCACCTTCAAGGCCATTAGGTTCTTTTCTTCTTTCTGCTCCATATGTCATGACTGGTATTATTAATGCCTGGTCCGGTTTGATCTTTAATTCTTTATTAATTTTATCACTTCGTCAGATTTTATTCATTGATAACTATCTAATAGCTGTTCTTTGTTTAACTGTTTCCATATTATCTGTTATCACCATCTCCACGTAGTTAAACTTATAAAATAGCTCGACAGTTTGTCCATTCAGTTCTATCTTTATTTCTCTTTTCTTTCTTATTTTCATTAGTTTAGTTTTGTCAATATTCATTGTGTTATTGTAGTTTGCACATGTGCTGGCTAATGTAGTAAGCAGAGTTTCTAACTTGGTCTTTGTACCTATAATTAAATTAGTAAACTAATAAGAGGAGTTTACCTCAATATAGTGCGTAGAACACTTCCTTATGATACCCTCCAGAAATTAAAACGGAAAGAACGAAAAAATCGACAACTTAACGGTACATTAGAGTAAGATATAAATAATTAAATAATCAATTTAACACAATTCAAATCAATTTAAAACAATTAAAAATCAAATTAACGCAATTAAAAGAATCTAACGAAAATATTCAAACCAATAATAAAACAGGCCTACGTGCTCTGGATTCATAAGCGAAAATTTATTTTTATTTTGTTACACAGAGCATTAAAAACTACGATAAATGAATTAGCTTTCGGCTGGGTGGCAGCCTTCATCAGATTAAAATACTTTGAATGGCAGTTGGAATAGAGATGCACTGCCAGGATGGTGCGTGAGGCACGTGGTTAATTGTTTGTTGATGTTTGTGGCTGTGACGTATGGTGGTGACGTGGCCAGCGTTTGTCTATGGACAGAATTACTGCTTCTGTGATGGGGTTAAGTTGACAACCACTGTTCCTGTTCAAAGAGGTATCCGAGCATTTTATACTTAACGATTCCAACCAGGTGCGCCTTAGGTAATGGTGGGACTTGTCTACAACCACGACATCGCGGTGTGGGTCGATGTCGTGGTGGGTTGTCCGGACATGCTCGGCAATAGCTGAGTGTTCTACATCCGCCAAACGGATCGCCCTTTTATGTTCTGAGAGGCGTTTCTCGAGACGATGTCCAGTCTCTCCAAAGTAGCAGCTCGTGCAGTCACGGCAAGAGATGCGATAGACCACACCACTCTGTAGAAGGGTGGGGACATGTGTTTTTATGTTGGAAAGGAGAGAACGCAGTTTCTTGCCTGGGAGTTGGATGCACTTTACCCCATGCGATCTTAGGATTCTACCGATCTGCTGTGACAGGTTGGGGTAGTATGGGATGAATGCCCTCGTGGAAGACTCGTCACTGTTGGCGTTGCTGTTGGTCGTCACGTTGTCGCGTGCTTGTAGATCACACCTGTTAAGGACATCGATGGGGTAGCCACACCTCGTAAGGTCTACTTTGACTCTGGTGATCTCTTTGCGCCTTTCATCTGCAGAGCTGGAGTGTGTCCAGGCGCGAGTTAGCAAGGTTCGGGCATATCGTAAGCCTATGTGTGCTGGCCAATTTACCAACTTCCAGTCAGCACACGCACGGGGCCACCTCCTCTCAACCGCCCGAACCTTGCTAACTCGCGCCTGGACACACTCCAGCTCTGCAGATGAAAGGCGCAAAGAGATCACCAGAGTCAAAGTAGACCTTACGAGGTGTGGCTACCCCATCGATGTCCTTAACAGGTGTGATCTACAAGCACGCGACAACGTGACGACCAACAGCAACGCCAACAGTGACGAGTCTTCCACGAGGGCATTCATCCCATACTACCCCAACCTGTCACAGCAGATCGGTAGAATCCTAAGATCGCATGGGGTAAAGTGCATCCAACTCCCAGGCAAGAAACTGCGTTCTCTCCTTTCCAACATAAAAACACCTGTCCCCACCCTTCTACAGAGTGGTGTGGTCTATCGCATCTCTTGCCGTGACTGCACGAGCTGCTACTTTGGAGAGACTGGACGTCGTCTCGAGAAACGCCTCTCAGAACATAAAAGGGCGATCCGTTTGGCGGATGTAGAACACTCAGCTATTGCCGAGCATGTCTGGACAACCCACCACGACATCGACCCACACCGCGATGTCGTGGTTGTAGACAAGTCCCACCATTACCTAAGGCGCACCTGGTTGGAATCGTTAAGTATAAAATGCTCGGATACCTCTTTGAACAGGAACAGTGGTTGTCAACTTAACCCCATCACAGAAGCAGTAATTCTGTCCATAGACAAACGCTGGCCACGTCACCACCATACGTCACAGCCACAAACATCAACAAACAATTAACCACGTGCCTCACGCACCATCCTGGCAATGCATCTCTATTCCAACTGCCATTCAAAGTATTTTAATCTGATGAAGGCTGCCACCCAGCCGAAAGCTAATTCATTTATCGTAGTTTTTAATGCTCTGTGTAACAAAATAAAAATAAATTTTCGCATATTCAAACCAATTTTCCTTCCTAGAGGAAGGAAAATCGGTTTGCGTTAATTTGATTTTTAATTGTTTTAAATTGATTTGAATTGTGTATATTTGAATATACACAATTCAAATCAATTGTGCAAAATAATATATTTCTCATGAGGAATTTGCTACAACTGAAACTGTTTGATGTTATAACAAAGATGTCACTTTAACCAATAATATTATAATCAAGTTCAATGGGCTATCATATCACCTACCTTCTACTCTCTCTAGTCTACTTAATGTCAGACCAATGGGATTAAATCTGTGAGGAGAGCGTGTAGCAAATACACCAACACGAGCACCTTGTAACCGAGGTGGTTGAACTTTGGCTTTTGTAAACTTCTCTTTTCCAATTGTTGGAGTATTTTTATGGAAGGCAAATATTAACCTAAATTAAAAATTTTACAATTAAAATCTTCAAAAACAAAATAATCAAATTATATTAGCATAGGCACATTCCCACTAGACCAAACTATGTATACTCATTAAAACTGCTCTTTGTTTGTTTTTTTTTTTTTTGCTTTCATTCATATCTTCTTTCTGGACATTCATATTTCTGGATATTGAGGGGAAGAACAGTAAAAAAAAATTTTAATTAAAAAAAAATGAAGAAATAATTTTTCTGATTACAACTAATACACTTTCTCTATTTATATTCTCTTGGAACCTTACAGAGATGTGCAACCATCTACTGACTGTATTTATAAGTAATAGTAGCCATTTACAATAGTTCTGAAAATCAGCATATATTCACTTCTCAGAGCTATACACACCTCAATCAGGTCCCCTCTAAGGTACCTGGCTGCCAAGATCCGTAGACTACACATTAGAAGTATTTCCTCATATGGGTGCCTTTTACAAATCTCACTAAGCAGGTTGCCCACCTTTGGGACCTTTCAAATCAATACAGCTAAAATAAATGAAACAGAAACTATATGAACATTCAGTATACAGCTGAAAGGCTCCTATTATTTATCTGTGCATGTGCAGTAAGTTTTTCTAATTAAAACTAAAATGAAAGCAATCTGTTAAGATGAATGTGATCTATAAATCCACATGTCAAGAAACATTTAATTTGATGCCACATTTGTTTATTAAAGTTATTTTTTTCTGGATTTGATATTACACAGTTTTTTTGTTTCTTTGTTTTTGCAATTCTTGGAACAAAAATTATTTCCTAATGATTTCACAGAACAAAGCCATATGGAGGCTATTTTTGCACTTACTTTATAAAATAGTCAATCTGCAAAACAAAATTAAAAAAAAAAAAAAAAAAAGCATTCCTGGTTTTCTCCCCCTTTGGTATCCATGTTATGCAAGAAAAAAAATTATTTTCTACTAAATACCTCACTACTTTAACCATAAATAAATATGTCTCAATACCTCACTGATAAATTTGATTTGTAGTACTGCTGAGATTCCAACGTAAATGAATTTCCAAGATATACCTTTTAAAACCTCCTAATAATGGAGTCAAGAAATATCCTGTACTATGTGGATATGAATTGAAAATCTACTGGCAAAAACCTAACTTCCAAGCTCATCTACGTTAGAAATTATTGTATAAAAAAAAATCTAAAGCACTAACTAGACATTTTTCATAATGTAAATTTAAGATCATCATCCTTTTTTTTTCTCCACCCAATAAAATGAGGCAACTCTCTCTCTTAAATTAAAAACACAAAATTAAGTACTAGTTTACCATAAAAAATAAACATTCAAACAGGAGGTGTGTGCAAGAGACCAAGGCATATATTTCACAACTGCTATAAGTACTGAAGTTGTTGTTATTTGGTTTTTTTTTAGGAGCATTAGCAACTAAAGCCATATTGCTCCGGGGATATGCAGTGGTCATTCCCTGACCTTTCTGCATCCTCCGTATTTGGTGGGCATGGGCTCGAACCCCAGTCTAATCAAGAAGCGTGTGCTACGCACTGCTGCTCCTGCCCACCTGGCCACGGAGATGCCAAGTTCTGAAGTATGTGAGTTCTTGTATTTTGTGCTTTTTTTATTATTTTTTTAAATTTTGTTACTGTATTTATAGTTTAAGTTTTATTTAATACTATCTTTTTATTTATTACTTCATGTTTTTTTTTTTACCTATTAATTACTACCAATATACAAAGGTCATTCATATGAATACCACAAAAACAATGTGAAATCCAAACTATGCAAAATGTGATGTTAACCTTGTGTCAGATTACTGATTGAAGTTTGCCAACAACACTGAGCACCAAAGCAACACCATCTTGCTGGTATTATTTGGAATCAGTCAATTTTCAAGATGGTGGTGGCCTTTGCAGTTATAAACCAAGAATTTTGGGGTTTCATAAAAAAAAAAAAAAAGAAGATATAATCTGTAATATTATTTTTGAATAAAAAAGAAATAAAACCTAATGAAATTTATTGCAATATGTTGGCTCAGTATGGTAAAGCATGCAAGAGTCAACGGTAAGTCTGTGAGTGGGTGAATAAGTTTAAGAACAGTACTGAAAGTGTTGAAGTTTCTTTTTCCCAAGGCAACAAATTATACCATGCCCAAAGAAGGGAAGTGAGTTTGCACAAAAAAATAAATGCATGTCACAGTGCTGTTAATTTAAAATATGTTTTCAATTTGAAAAAAAAAAAAAAAAAATTGTTCACAGTTGTATACGAGGTGCTACCCACAAGTTCCCAAAATGAATCTATAAAATAAATTGGACTCACCCTGGGTCTTATTCACCACCATCACCTTCAAAGTAGTCCCTTGAGAGGGTAAACACCCATCCCAGCACTTCCCCTATGATTTTAATGCATCCTCAAAGTCCTTCTTCATCATAGTGTTCAGCACCGCCTGCGATTTGGTTTGGATATCCTCTATTCTGTCAAATCTTTGACCCTTCAGCTTGATTTTCATTCTTGGAAAAAGGAAGAAGTTGCAACGGGCTAAGTCTGGTAAATAGGGGGGGGGGCGATTGTCATGTTGCTGGATGCCAAAAACTGCACCATAGCGAGAGATGTGTGGGGCAGCGCATTGTCATGATGAAGGACCCAGTTCATTTGTGCACCACTTCTCTGGATGTTTCCTCCTAATGGCTTCCCTTAACCACTTCAGGACATCACAGTGGAACTTTGTGTTGACTTTTATGACATTTTCCAGGGTGGTGCTCGATGATGGATGCCCAGATCGATTGTCGTCATCAACTGACATTTGACCGTTTTTAAAACGGTTAAACCAGTAGTAGGTCTGCGTCTGGCCTAAAGCATTGTCACCAAAGCTTGTTTCAACTTCTTATGGGTTTCTGCTGCTGTATTGTTAAGAAGGAAACAAAACTTGATGCAAGCACATTGCTCTCTCGCATCAGCCATTGCAACAATCGCAAACTAAGCAAAACACACCACCAAAGAACTGTGCATAAATATTCAATGACTCTATCCAACCCGACGCCACGTGGCACACTGATTCGCAAAGGATGCATGCAGTGTTACCTAGAGTGCCACAAGTCTGTACTAGATGTAGTTCCAGTGCAACATTCAAATTTTGGGAACATTTGGGTAGCACCTCGTATAACATGTTGAAAGGATGGGTGGCATGAAAACATGAACAACTTTAAAATTTTCCTTGCCCATTTTATGATGAAAAAATTAGTAACTTCGTGGATGACACACCCGTTCAGGTGAGAGAGTTTACATGCCTGCTCAGTTGTTAATGTCAGTTATTAGACTTTGTATCTTTATTGGACTGTGCTATAAAAAATTAAGTCCAAATACAGCAAAAAAATAAAATCTACATATAAGATGAGTGATGAATGCATAACATTAAGTAGCACAATTTTGAAAACTTAAGTACGGTCAGTCCTCGTATAGCACGATAGTTGTGTTCCTAGAAACCCTCGTGCAATATAAACAACAGGCCCTATAGGAAAAAATAGGGTTAGGTGCCGACCACCCAAGATTGAACACACATTTGTAATCAAAACATTACCAAACTCAATAAATAATCACAATAAAATACTTATATATTTTATTATGACTATTACGTAATAAAATATTGCTAATGCTTTTGCTTCTATCGTAAGCAAATTTGTTCCTTGTTTGATTTTCTATCCAAACAGATGACAGCCATTCCATCTCTTCCAATTCTTTGTGTTTTAATCTAATGGATTTTAATTACACTTTGCGTTGTTCCTTCTATGAAAGTTATTTTTATTTTCTCTGCATTCTTTGTAATTCTCTGCGTTGCCTCGTTTAGGCCTATAGCACGTGCAATATCACATAGTCTTTCATTTCGCTCAAAGCGTTTCACAATTTAAAATTTTACTCTATCAACAGAGGCGGACTGGCCATAAGCCTTACCGGGAAAACCCCGGTGGGCCAGAGGCCGGTGTGATTTTGGCCATAAACCATAGTATGAGGCCACTACAAATTTTCCCGGGTAAGAATTTTTGACCCAGTCCCCCTCTGTTTATCGATATTGCTTTTCTTTTTCTCCCTGAATCTGCAGTGTCTTCACCAGGATGCTTCCTTTTCACATCTTTTAAGTATTTTACTTATTTTAGGGAATAAAGCACAATTACAAAAAGAGGAGGCATGCTTCATACACATAAACAAAGCTGCGGGCGTGTAACAACTGAATAAACAACACTGTAAAGGCAAAGATACATTATTAACACCTCACATTTTACTAAAGCACATTTCTGGGGGTTACTACCATAAAACAATAAAAACAATTTCCAGTTGCGTTCCTGCTAGTGGAATCTGTTATAAACTGGCAGTAAACTCGATCTAATTGCATTTGCGATTATATCAATAGCTGAAATTGTGTTGGTTTTTACGTTATTATGGTCATATGTGTTTCCCCTTCACTGATATAAAAAACATTTTCAGAATCTTCTCTTCATTCCCATCGTGTTGCATTCGGTTGGGGTGCTTCTGTGTTCGACTGCCATTTCTTGTAAACACAAAGGCGAATCGTGCATAAACAAATTCGGTTCGTGTTATATAAGATATAGTTCCTCTATTTATAAATTGTGTGTGATCGAATTCGTGTAGTGTAAACATGTGTTATACGAGGACTGACTGTACATTATTTCAATATTTATTTACATCCATGTATACTCAATATCCAACAGATCTGTAAACATTAGCTATTTTGATTCAGTTACTAGAAAGCTTGACTACAACTGCCAAAATATTCAGCTTAGGTTGAGATTAGTCCTTTGACCAATAAGAAGTCCCTACACCACAAGACCACAAAACACCACTGAAAGTAGAGGCTAACACTCTGTCTTATCACAACCCATGTATTAGCACTCTAGCTACTCAAAAGTGCCCATCAGTATAATTTTGACTGGAAAATAGCTGCTGCACAAAAGTTAATTTATTTCTTTTGACATGACAAAGTTTGGAATGAAACATCACTGGAATAGAGTAGGGATGTCAAATGGTTGAGTAAGAGGCTAATTTCACTTAATCGATAGTTGTAATTAACTGAAGTGTGGCGGAACAGCTCAATATCCAATAAACTAACAATTTCTGCTCACAACCTAAATGGAGTTAAGTATTTGTTATCTAAGTACCCCTAGAATTGATAAAAAAAAAAAAAGAACTGATATAAAATTTAAAATTTTTAAACTGAACAGTAAATTTAGGTTATTGTAAATTTAGAAATATCCAACTATTTTTTACATTTTTTGTTGACCATTAGAGATTACAATGAGATTAAATTCCTTCATAAAAAATAATTAGGGAGAACATGTAATTTGGTGTCAGTTTAGTATTAACATTGGCAAATGATGAAAGGAAGCAAGCTTATACACCAAATCACCTTTTGCACCCTTAAAAGAAGATAACTGTTCTAAAAAAATAATAATAAAATAAAATAAATAAATGAATCAAGAGGTTTACTAGACTTTGCAATTATTTTGTAGTGATGGGCATAATTGAATGATTAATTCAGTTATGCCAAATGAACATAAGAAAGGCACCTGGGGTGGATGGGATCTATCCAGTTATATTAAAGGAGGCAGCAAAAGAAGTAAGCAAACCCTTAGCCATAATTATGATAGCTTCCTTGGACTCAGGGGAGGACTCCAGTCGCCATGGACTGGAGATGTGCAAATGTGTCCCCAATTCACAAAGGGAGATCAAAGGGTGACACAAAGGGTTGCTGTTACCAAGAAAGGTTTAAGTTCTGCAAATTGCAATGTCTGGGGACTAGGCACCTGCAAGGTGATCTAACTGAGGTGTATAAGGCCTTGAATGGTTTGAGCCACCTCAATGCTGATGGGATTCTTCCTCTTGCTCAGATTCTGCACCTGAGGGGGCATAAATTCAAATTTAAGAAAGAGAACTGCAGAACAGATGTGCAGAAATTTGCCTTTAGCCAGTGGGTGGTTAATAGTTGGAACAAACTTCCATCTGTTGTGGTGGAGGTCAACAACTTAAATAAGTTCAAAGCAGAATTAGACAAACATTTGGAGTAAATGGATGAGTGAAATGGGAAGATTTTTTTTTTTTTTTTGACTGCTATATAAGCTTGCATTCTTGCATCATATACTAATGCTAATTAGCAATCAAGAGATTTAAATAACTGAAATAATGAATGATTTGAATAATTAATTGAAAATAATTGAAAGAGATCTCAATAACTGAAATAATTGAATAATTTGCTATAATCAAAATAATAAATTATGAATTATGTAAAAAGAATTAGGATTTATTAGGATTGGCTATCAAAAATTTACATGATAATTACATTATGCTCTGAAAATAGAAGCGTAGCTTCTATTAGGAGATTTACTCATAATAAATTAATTTTGAGCCTTAAGGCACCTCACTTCACAATTGTATCCAAAGAAAACATACCATATGTGAGAAAATCCAGATATTCCAACAAGTGCATGTATAGGATTAGAAAAAATATTTTTCCTTATTTTCAGCTGTGCTTTGCTTAAACCACATACCGCAGCTTGGCGAGGTGTTGCATTTTTTGAATTAAAACATGTCCTAATGTATCCAATTGGTTGCATCTTCCAAATATCTAAAACAAATGGAAAAAATGGGTAAGAAAAGGCTTTAAATAATTAAACTGCTTCTGATTTAAAAAAAAAAAAAACTTCTTTATGCACTTTTTATATTTGCTTAATCCATACAGTATTTCTACTTAAGATTAATGAAACAGCACAATAAGTACATCAAAGGTATACTAGAAGTAACATAATTATGAGAACGAAAAAAGTACCATAATGGATATGAACAGAATTCAAGTTATTTAAACATGGCAAATTCAATTATACAGACTACATAAATAAATATGTACTCAAATCATGTTTCAACTTCCGAGTACTATACTTAAATGTAATTGTGTATAAAATTTATAATCATATTTTAATGGAGGAGAGGATCCGGTGTGGACAGCGAACCGCCATTGTTTTCATTGACTTTAAGTCTGCTTTCGACTGTGTCCACCGGCCTGCCTTATGGAAACTACTAGAGGTTGAACATGTACCTCGAAAAGTCATCACACTCCTCCAAACTGCATACAACGGTTTAACCAGCCAGGTGCGCATCCAGAACGATTTATCTGAGGAATTTACCATCCAAACTGGAGTCCGCCAAGGGGATGTAGCCTCCCCGTTGCTTTTCAACATCGTGGTCGACGCCATTATGAGGCAAGCATTCAGAAACAGACAGGGCATACAATATGACAAGGATCACTATGTGACTGACCTGATGTTTGCTGATGATAGTGCTATCCTTGCCGGTAACGACGCTGAAGCCACGGACATCCTCTACGACATTGCCCGCATTGCCCGGCCATACGGTTTGAAGATCAATGCTGATAAGACAAAGGCCCTGACAACAGATGGGTCGCAAGCCACCATCTATCTCGAAGGCGTCCAGATCGAGCAAGTGCAGGACTTTAAATACCTTGGGTCGCTGGTCCAGGAGAAGAAAGTTGCATCCACCATGGAAATCCACAGCAGAATTGGACAGGCGGCCACTGCGTTCGCCTCGCTCAAATGGTGTCTGTGGAAGAGGACCAACATTTCCACAAAGACTAAAATCCGACTCTTCCGGACTTTGATCCTGCCCATTCTTCTTTACGGATCGGAAACATGGATTTGTCTCAAGTTAGATTTGAACAAACTTGAGGTATTCCAAATGCGATGCCTGCGGCAGATCTTGGGCATCTCTCTTCGCGACCGCATCACTAATGATACCATCTGTGCCAGATGCCAACAGCAACCAACCATTGCCGACCAAATCCAGAAGCGAAGGCTTAGATGGTTTGGCCACATATGTAGAATGGGCACGAATAGAATACCATCCACACTCCTTTGGAGACAACGACCCACCCAATGGAGCATCCAACGGACCGCGCCTAGGAAAACATGGGCCAAGCAAGTGGAAAATGACTTGAAGAGCCGACGTCTCGACCTTAACCAGGCTAGGACTGACGCCATGGATCGTAAGGTATGGAAGAACATCACAGAGCAAGTCCGAAACCCTGCGGCACCTACAGCAGCATACTGGTTGCGTGGCCAACCGCCTCCCCCAGCTGCCAGCTAAGGACCGAAGAAGAAGAAGAAGAATCATATTTTATTTTAACTACACTTTAACATTTTGATCTATTTGAAAAAAATTGTGCACATAGGAACAGCCTCAAGAAACAGTTTCATGAAATGGGCTTACTTTAGGCATTAAATTTTTCCTGCCATCCAGCCCCATAAGTGAAATTTGTATTTTAATATATTACCAGATGTTTCAATACTTATGAACAAACTATGTGCTAGTCTTTAATCTGCTGCTTAAAACACATTGGTTCTAACATGTTTGAGCAACAAATTAAGGACTTCACATGAGGTAAATGGTTATGGTTAGTTTAACTATCATTCAATGACTTTTAGCATGGATATTTTTTGCCTTTAATGGTTAAGAGGCAAACATATTATCATTAACTGTTAGTCGTTTGTATCACATTATTTCAATAGCTAACATACACTGAAAGGACAGAATTCATGGAATACCTGGTTCCGGGGCAACGCAATGCTGTCACCCCTCTCACTAGTGGACAAACCCACCGCTTGGCAGGTATATAGGTACACTACATTTATGTAGACAGTAATTCGACGTCAGTATGGATAAATGTTGTGAGTTAACCGACTTTGAAAGAGGAATGATAGTGGGTGCCCGATGCATGGGTCACGCTATTGTGGAGATGGTACAGAAATTATACACCTGTCACATCAACAAGGAACTTTAAGGCAGGTGGTGGTCGGTAATGGCCTGGGTCATGTTCAACTGGCACACGTTGGGCTGGTACATCTAGATGCATCTCTGAATGGTCTAGGTTATGTGTCCATCCTTGCAGACCATCTGCATCCCTTCAAGGTCATTGTGCACTCATCACAGGGCAATGGTCTCTTCCAGCAGGACAATGCGCCTCCTCACAGAGCCGTGGTGACTAGAACATGGTTCAAAGAGCATTCCACAGATTTTACCACCACGGAATGGCCTCCCCGTTCACTGGACATGATCCCTATGGAGCATCTTTGGGATACTGTGGAAAGGTCCATTTTAGCTTTGGATCCTCCACCCAGGAATGTGATGAAATTACAGACAGCAGTACAGCAAGCACAGACGGAAATACTGCATTTTGTGGAATTTGTGGTACAGCATTTACTGCAATTTGTGGAATATTTTCGTGAACTAGTTTGTTTTTTGGTTTTTAGGAGCATTAGCAACTAAGGCCATATTGCTCCGAGGATATGCAGTGGTCATTCCCTGACCTTTCTGCATCCTCTGTATTTGGTGGTCATGGGCTCGAACCCCGGTCTAATCAAGAAGCGTGTGCTAAGCACTGCTGCTCCTGCCCACCTGGCTATGGACGCACCTTCGTGAACTAGTAGACTCAATGCTTCGAAGTGTGACTGCCCTTTTCCGAGTGAAAGGTGAGCTTAACCGTTACTAAGTAGGTATCCCATGATTTCTGTCCACTCATTGTACTCATATCCAATTTATGAATTTTGTTTATAGATGACCATTATATATAAGCTAATTTTCATAATAAATATTTTTGAAAGTTACATGCATCTGTAATTGCATTACAAGTATTAACTTAATCTATCAATATTTTTATTGATTTAACTATACTTTTATTATTTTAAATTTATATACAGTAAACGCTTGATTTTAGAAACCTTGATTTAATGGACTTCTGATTTAAAGGACAAAAAATTTGACTGGTGTCAAGGTGTAATCACCTGAATGCCTCCCATTTAGAATTTGCAGTCATTAACATTATCAGTTGGTAATGCTGAAAAGAGTTGAGAAAAGAGGTTCCCAAACTTTTATACCATGTGCTCCCTTGAAATATTAACAAAATTTGACACATCCACTTACTCAAAATATAGTTAGCAAATAAACAGATTTTATATAAAATTTAGCTATAAATATATATATTTTATAAATTAATATATACTTCAATACATTTAATCTCAAAGACTGAAATAACATAGAATATTTATTTCTTTGTACTTTGCAATAAATATTCTATGTTAGTAGGACGGTTTGACCATATTTCATTAAAAGAGGCTTCATAAAAACCTGACCGCCCAAAAAACCAACTGCACACCACAGATGGGGGGGGGTGCCTCGCACTTTGGGGACATCTGACCTAAGGCCATTACAGTCACCTTTATGAAAACAAAATCCCTTCCCTTTATCCTTGACAGTAGTTGCATCTTTACATAAATCTCACATCAATACACTGTGATCACTGCCACTCAGTGGTTCTTTCACCTGCAGATGCTTAATGTGCATGAAGAGTTACTGCTGATAATCATATCACTGTTGATAATCAGACCATATGTTTTCCCTTGTTGCCCTCTAACATGGTGTATAAAGCAGTCATCCGATAAATCCAGAAAAGTTCTGCTACTCCGTGAGTGATGAGCTCACAAGTTCCATCCCGGAATTTTTCTGCTTTTTAAAACAGATATATCTGTTTAACTGTTTCTAACTGTTCTTACAAACATCGTGTGACCTTTAATCTCATTTTTTTTTTTTTTTATGTAAACCCCAAACACGAGAGGTGTTAGAACCTATAGTACTTAGTACCGTGCTTGGGTTGGAGGTTGAGAAGACGAAAGAAGATATTTGTTGACATTGGACTTGAACTTCTGTAGACTGTAATTTTCAGGAAATACGTATGAAGGAAGGTTGTTCCAGAAAACGGCAGTTGAATGAATAAATGAGGAAGATGAAAAGTTGGTTCTGTGGGTTTGAAGATGGACAGTAAATGGATGTTGGCTGGTGGCGGCACGTGTCCGGACTGTTTTGAAAGAGAGAGAGAGAGCGGGAATTATAGAAGCCAATTCAGAAGAACAGTGCCCATGGAAGTATCTGTAGAAGAGGCATGCAGCAGAAACAGTACGTCTATGAGAAAGCGAGTGGAGAGACTATGTTAGAGATGAGTCATTAATTAACCTAACTGTCCTATTCTGAATGGAACCAAGAAGCCTGAGAGAGGTTTTGGGGGCACCACCCCAGATGTGGGAACAATATTCCATGACAGGGCACATTTGCAATTTATACAGAGTGAGCAGCTGTTTGGAAGAAAAGTAACACCAAGAGCGAAAGAGAAAACCAAGTTTTTTAGATGGAGAAGAAGCAATATTTGTAATGTGCTTATGCCAAGAGAGATTAGAAGTCAGGGTAATCCCCAAAAGAGATATATCATTTTGCCTAGAAATTGGAGTGTCACTAAAGATAAGCATAGGAGCAGAAGAATCCTTTTTGCGAGATATAAGACAAGCCTGAGTTTTAGAAGGGTTGAAATCAACTAAGTTGTCTTTGCCCCACTGGAGAATTATCTGAAGATTGGCATTTAAGGAATTGGTAGCAGATTTTTGAGAAGTTGAAGTTGATTGAGCAGGACAAGGTTTCTCAAAATGGAAAGTGGGATGCAATGTGCTTTCATCGGCAAAACTATGGATAGGATTTCCAGTCAATGGAAGGTCATTAATATACAAGAGGAAAAGAGTGGGGAAAAGAACTGAACCTTGGGGGACACCGGCATTAGTGGAGAAGTTAGAAGACAGAGAGCCATCTATCATCACCCTCAGTGAGCGATCAGAGAGAAAATTGCATAACCAATTACTAAAAACAGGTGGCAAACCATAAGATGGAAGCTTGTTTAGAAGACCTTTATGCCAAACATGATCGAAAGCCTTTGAGATGTCAAGAGCAGCTACTTGTGTTTCACCGAACCTTTCCATCGAATAAGTCCATAAATGGGTAACATAAGCCAGAATATCACCAGTGGATCGACATTGACGGAATCCATACTGGCGATCATTGATCAGACGAAAGGTTTCTAGGTAGTTTAAAATTTGGCGGTTAATTGATTTCTCCATTACTTTAGAAAGAGTAGAAGTAATTGCAATGGGATGATAATTGGATGGGAGGGATTTCTCACCCTTTTTAGGAACTGGCTGGATATGAGCAAATTTCCAAGCAGAAGGGAAAACACCTTTGGAATAAGAAAGTGAAAAAAGGGGGCAAAGAATAGGAGTAAATTCAGGAGCACATGTTTTGAGAACAAGTGGAGAAATACTATCGGTACCTGGAGCTTTCTTAGCATCAAGATTCGTCAAAATCCTTCTGACATCCTTTTGACGGAAGACCACAGGAGGCATTGAATGGAGCGTGTTGGGAATAGTGGGAGGTGTTTTACGAAGATCGTTAATGCATGCATTGAAAGAAAAATGGGCTACTAGCAGGTCAGCTTTATCCTTGGCTGAAGTGACAACAGAACCATCTGGTTTGGACAGAGGTGGGAGCAGAGATGGGCAAAAGTTGCGGCCAATAGCTTTGGCAAGAGACCAGAATGCTCGGCTACCATTAGGGCAAGAAGCAAGTTTTCTACTCTTAGCCTGTTCAAACTCTAGTTTGGACTGGTTAATAACTGCTTTACAATTGTTGCGAGCTTTGGTGTAGGCAGAAAATGAAACTGAAGAATTAGAAACAAGCCAATTACGATATGCAACATTCTTCTCTTGAACAGCCTTAGCACATTTATTGGAAAACCAAGATTTAGATAAAGGACAATATTTTAAAGTGGAGTGTCTGATATAAAGGATTCCATTCCTGCAAGAATAATTTCACTGACACGATCTGAGCAAACGTTGACATCAGAACTTTTGAAACAGTAATCCGACCAAGGAAAAGAAGAAAAGAAGTCTTGCAGGTCATCCCATTTTGCATTCTTGTAATGCCAAACAACACGAGGTTGGGAATAGCCATGAGATAAAGGTTCCATTGGAGAAGAGACAATCACCAAATTGTGATCTGAAGTGCCTAAAGGACCTCTCACTTCGACCGTGTACTTAGAAGGGTTGTTTGTGTGAAAAAAGGTCAAGCGTATTGGCTGTATGATTAGGATTGTCCAGTATTCTTGTAGGTGAATGAACAATCTGGGCAAGATCATTAGTAATTGCAAAAGCCTCAGCATCTCGACCAGCTGGGTCGGTGTGACTAGAAAACGGAAGCCAGCTGGAGTTGTGAACATTAAAATCACCAAGGAAAATTACTTCACTATTAGGAAAGTTGGACTGGAGAAAGTCAAGTTGCAAAGAGAGGAAGTCAAAGAGCTGCAAGTGATCAGTGGAGATGGGAGAATGGTAGAGACAACAGATGAATTTGACACAATGAGGTAGAGAGATTTTAAGCCAGAGAAGATCAAAGAGAGGAGATTCCAAATTGCCAAGTCTCTGTCAGGGAATATCAGAATGGACATATGCACAAGTACCACCTTTGAGGCGAAAAGAATCATACAGCAAATAATTTGGGCATCTGAGATGAGCAGTAGTAGTAGTTATAGACACAATATTATTATTATTTTTATTATTACTAGCCATATAGTGCAAGGAAGCCTGAGGCTTATGCTGCACCAGCTAAAAAAAAATTTCCAAGTTATCGAGAGAGAGAGAGAGAGAGAGAGAGAGAGAGAGAGAGAGAGAGAGAGAGAGAGAGAGAGAGAGAGAGAGAGAGAGGGGGGGGGTAATCGCCAAGAAAGAGAAGAATGATAATATCCTGCTCAGGACCCTGGGTGTGCCAAGCCCATACTCACCAACCAGATATGAGCCCCTGGAGTAGAATATGGCCTAAGTAGCCCTTGCGCCAGAAATAACCATACCAATACAATACACGAGTTCCAACCAACATCTGGAAAGTTAAAGTCCTCCCATTATGACAATCTGATTTACTGCTTTATTTGCCTATACAGCTCTTCATTATATCTATCACAGTCATTTATAATATATCACTACTCTCATTTTTGTTTTTCCAGTGCTTATATCACACCAGACTGACTCAACATTACACTGTCTACCTATGTCAACCAGGTGCACGCTTCTTATCTAAGGGCATAAACCTCCCTATCCTCTTTGTAAACATTGTACTCTCTATATTCAAATTCTGCATCTACTATATCTGAGAGGTACCACATTTCTGATAGCCCTACAATGTCCACATTTGATGATCTAATCAATATTTCAAATTTATTTGAAATATTGATCACATGTAACTGTTTGCCCCATGAAGGCTACCAATAAGCCTTATAATACATGCACCTTGTTTTCTTGGCTGTTGTGTGTTCCAATAGAAACAGTGCAAGAATAAATTTCACCTCTGCTTATGGTTGCTGTAAGACTATTAGTGTGTGTATCCCCCAACCAGAAGCTAGCAGTTTTCTGATCTTAACACCACCTTGATAGCATAACAAATATTCTTCACCCTTTCTATTTAAGTGTATCCCATCTCTGTAGGAAATAGTCTCTCTTGATAACAAGCACAAATCAAGCTGAGAAAAATTCTATCATATTAGCCTTGCAGAGTCTCTACAAGGCCGAATGATCAATAAGGCTCTCATCATATACTTCCTCCCGTCTGGGCAGAAGTGCACTTTCAAATTCAATCCTAATTGGTGACTTTTTTTGTGAATATTGCCCTACACTTGTTAAGAAAATCCTCAGGTTCCCTATTCTTAATATCGTACAAATATTGTACACATTAGTGCCAATGTGTACAATATCACCCTTTTCCCTTAAAAAAAAATGACTGCTCTACAACATAAAACTTTTGCTCCTGGCAGATATACGCTGATCCAATTCCACCTTTTCTTTCCTTCACCCATTCTTTTTACACAATATATTTACAGTTTCCCTGATAATAGGGCCATTGACAACAGCTATCTCAAATTGTTATCAGGTTTGTTCAGAATAAAATTTTGAAGTAGTTAATGTCAGTTTGTCTTTATACAGTACAACTATTTAATATCTGCAGTTTCAATTATTCGTGGATATTTTCTCTGCGAGCCTACTTCACATTTTAAGCATATATTTTTTTTTTTTCTCTACATAATTATGCCATAGAGGTGTAGGTGAAACTCTCCTAATTAAGCCACTCTCTGAATGATTGAACATATACATTTGATGCCTTTTCTACCCTGTATCACATATTATGGGAGTATTTACACGATGTTCTTGCTATTACTGATAGTTGCACTATTCAAGACATTTTACATTCATTTAATAATATTCATCCTAGACTCAATTACATTGTAAAGGGAAAATACTGAAACAAAGTTATTAAATTTTCTAAAATTTGCACTTACTCAGAATTCCTAGTAACAATACTTTAGTTTAAATTGAATTTAGATAGAGATTTTGTAGGTTATTACTTAGTACCAGTAAGGGTATCAAATCCATGTGTGGACAGGTTTTGCAGCTCCGACTAACGAAAAGTTTTTAATTATATTTAGCCGCTTTATTGACTTAATTGTTAGATTAAATTATTTTCTATAAGTAGTTTATAGACCTAGTCAAGCTCCATGGCTTATTTTGAATTTAGATAGTGCGATTTGGAAAGTAAATAATACCTTGTGTCCGTAGATTAACCATTCATAACTTGCCGCCATTGTTATACGATACACCGTGTGCTAGCATAAGGTTTAACTGAAAACTAGATAGCGGGTATAGTAGTATCAATTAATCAGTAAAATTTATTAATCTTATTAAATTTCATTGTCAATTGAACTGTACTTTTTTAACTAAATAAATATAGCGACCTAGTTATTACAAACGTAACATAAATTAATACATATAAGTTAACAGGGGATAAGAACGTCATATAACATAACATGGAGATAATATTTGATACCGAAATACATATATATAGTGTTATAACTGCATTGGGATATAAGTTTAGGGTTATATTTTGTACTGGAATTTTATTGAACTTGAAAAGAAATCATGACTCAGGGGAGAACTGAGGGAGGTGGTTGTCCTCTGAATCACAGTCTATTGAAATGCACTGCTTGTTTGATGCTTGTGGAGCAATCAGAAACAGGACATGATATTGCCAAGGGAATGTCTTTGTGTGGGCACAATGTAAGGAGTGGGAGGAAATCAGGTGCCATTAGCATTAGCATTAGTAGAGGCATTTGATGCAAGAAAGCAAGCTTATGCAGCATCAGCCAAAAAAAAAAAACCCCACTTCCACTTCACCCCTCTGTTCGTTCAAAATACCTGTCCAGCTGAGCCTTAAACTTATTTAGGCTATCAACCTCCACCACAAGGGATGGAAGTCTGTTCCACCAACCAACCACCCGCTGGCTAAAGGCAAATTTCCGCACGTCTATCCTACATCTGTCTTTCCTCAATTTGAATTTATGCCCTCTCAGGTGATTTTTCTGAGCTAGAGGAAGAATCCCATCAGCATTGAGCATGCTTAAACCATTCAAGGCTTTATACACCTCTATCAGATCACCTCGCTGGTGCCTAGTCTCCAGACACTGTAATTTGCAAAAATTAAGCCTTTCTTCGTAAGAGCACCCCTTTGTTCCATTCACTAATCTTGTTGCCCTTCTCTGTACTCGTTCCAGCAGCTCTACATCCTTCTTGAAATGAGGCCTCCAGACCTGTATACAGTACTCTAGGTGTGGCCTGACCATTGCCTTATACAATGGAATAATCACCTCCTTATCCCTGCTGGAAAAATTCCTGTATATCATTGACAATACTCCATGAGCTACTCTTGCAGCCCGTCTGCACTGCTCAGAGAACTTCATATCTGCCTGCACAACCACCCCCAAGTCCCTTTCATTCTCTACCACTGTCAGTGTAGTACCACAGAGTTGATACGTTGCTCTGGGGTTGCTGTTTCCCATGTGTAGTACTTTACATTTGTCAATGTTAAACTTCATTTGCCACCTCTCAGCCCATCTGCTCAACCTTTCCAGATCCTGTTGCAGCAGCATAGTGTCAGTAGTGTCCTTGACAACCCTGTCAACCTTTGTATCGTCTGCAAACTTGGACATTAAGCTTGATATACCATCATCAATATCATTTATAAATACAGAAAACAATAATGGACCCAACACTGAGCCCTGAGGGACTCCACTAATAACATTAGTCCACGATGAGCAGTGTCCAGTGATTACCACTCTCTGTCTTCTCCCCCTCAACCACCCCTTTATCCATAGCAGCAATTCCTCCAATGTCACACTGCTCCAATTTGTGTAGCAGTCTTCCATGTGCAACAGTATCAAAAGCCTTTCTAAGATCCAAGTATATAATATCAAAGTTATTCCCTGCATCCAGTTCTTTTGTGACTGCATCATAGTATCCAATCAAGTTGGTCAGGCAAGACTTCCCCTTAACAAAACCATGCTGTGTCTGAGCTATAACTGAAGTCTTGTCTAAATGATCCTGCAGTGCTTCTTTAACCAGTGCCTTCATTAATTTTCCTGGAACAGAAGTTAAGCTCACAGGTCTATAATTACTTGTGTCAGCCTTTGATCCTCCTTTGTGAATTGGGGTCACATTTGCACATTTCCAGTCTATGGGTACCTCCCCTGAATCCAAGGAAGCCCTCATAATTATGGCTAAGGGTTTGCTTACTTCCTTTGCTGCCTCCTTTAATATAACTGGATAGATCCCATCCACCCCGGGTGCCTTTCTTGTGTTTATCTTCAACAGTTTCTCCTCCACTTTTCTCCCAGTTATTTCAAGATTCTGTAGCTTACTGCTAGAGTTGAATACACCTCTGGCATTCCCCTTGCTGAATAACTCCTCATGTGTGAATGTCGATGCAAAATATTCATTTAGTTTGTTAGCTACCTGAGCAGGATCATCAACAGTTGACCCATCAATATCAAGTGGACCAATCTGATTCATCCCCTTCCTTCTAGAGTTTACATAAGTAAAGAACTCTTTGCTGTTTTTCTTTGCATCCTTTGCCAAAGATTTCTCGTAATCTGCCTTCGCCTGCCTAACCTCCTTTGTAACTTGGTTAGAGATCAACTTATATCTATTATAGGCTTCTGTGTCACATGTTAATTTATATGTATCCCATGCATTTTTCTTCTCTGCCATATGTCTCATTAGTTCATCTTACATCCATTTAGGCCTAAACCTTGAACAATATTTCTTAGTTGGTATGTAAAGCCTAGTAGCTTCCAAGATAAGTTCTTTGAATGCTTCCCATTTTGAATTTCCTGTTGGTAACGTCATCAGTTGGTCCCACTGTATAGAATTTAAATACTGTCTCAGACCATCGTAGTCGCCTTTACGGAAGCAATAACCCTTCCCTTTACCCCTAATGGTAGTTACCTCTTTGAGTAAATCCCACTTCAGCACACTGTGATCACTGCCACCTAGTGGTTCATTTACCTGCAGATTCTTAATGCATGAAGAATCACTGCTGATAATCAAATCAAGAGTATTACTCCCTCTAGTTGCCTCCCGAACATGCTGATGTAGAAAACAATCATCCAATAAATCCACAAAAGCCCTGCTAGTGTGTGAGTAACCAGCCCCCAAATTCCAGTCAATATCTGGGAAATTAAAATCTCCCATTATAAGACTCTCTGATTTACTGGCCCACTCTATTTCCCTGTACAGTTCCTTATTATACTCATCAGAGTCATTAGGCCTATAGCACACTCCTACTCTCAATTTTGATCTCCCAATGCTTATGTCACACCAAACTGACTCAACACTGCACTGTCCAGCGATGTCAACTGGCTTCACTTCCTTGGTTTTTATGTGTTTCTTAACTAATAGCATAACCCCTCCCCCCTTCCTATCCTGTCTATCCTTTCTGTAGACGTTGTACTCCCCAAATTGTAGTTCTGCATCCCTTATATCTGTGTGACACCACGTCTCTGATATCCCAACAATATCTGCCTTTGATGTTTTGAGCAATACCTCAAATTCATCAAATTTATTTACTAAACTCCTAGCATTGGTGTACATGCAAGTATACCTGCACCTGTTTCTATTCTTCTCGATCTTTCTATTCTTCCATCTCGGCATTGCATTGTTATGGGCTTATATGAGAGATAGAAGGACAGGGTGGATGCCCTGGAAGGATTTAAATTGAGGGGTCCATCAAACTCTCAGCTGCCCACATCAATGCCAGAGCTTGCACTTCAACATCATGCAACATAGCAGCAACACCCAAGGCAGAATGTACTGGTCCCAAATGAACTAGTTGTTGTGGGTGACTATTGTCAGGGAAACGGGGACCATACTGTGCAAAAAGTATAGATGGAGCAGGACCAGGGTATGTCTGCCAGGGGAAAAAGGTTGATGACGTTGTAGGGCAGATATCATCCTTTAAGGGCACAAAGGGTGATATTGTTGTACACGTTGGCACTAATGATATTAAGAGTAGGAGACCAGCAGAATTCCTTAACAAGTACAAAACAATGCCGAAAAAAAAAGCCACGAGTTAGGGTTGAATTTGAAAGTGTCTGCAATTCTGCCCAGACACAATAGGAGGGAGTATATGATGAGAGCCTTGTCGATCAATTCTGCCCTGGAGAGATTGTGCAAGGCTCAAGGGGTAGAATTTTTCTCAGCCTGGTCTGTGCTTGTTAACAGGAGAGACTGCTTCTACAGGGATGGGATACACTTAAATAGAAAGGGTGCAAGAATATTTGCTGATGCTATCGAGGCAGAGTTAGGTGGGTCGGAAAATTGCTAGCTTGGGGGGGATACACAGACTAATAGATTAACAGTAGCTGCTGGCAGATGTAAAAGTGATTCTTGCACTACTTCCATTGAAATGCAATTGGAAATGCAGCCTGGAAAGCAAGGCAATGTGAATTTCCAGGACTGCTGGGAGTCATAGTGGAACAAGTAAATACATGGGCTGTGTTAGGGTAACTAAGAGTAGAAACAGGTGCATGTATACTTGCATGTACACCAATGCTAAGAGGATAGTTAATAAATTCGATGAGCTTGAAGTGCTAGTCAAGACACTGAAGGCAGATATTGTTGGGGGTATCAGAGACATGGTGTCACACAGACATAAGCAGTGCAGAATTGGAATTTGGGGAGTACAATGTGTACAGAAAGGATAGACAGGACAGGAAGAGAGGGGTTATGCTGTTAGTTAAGAAACACCCAAAATCTAATGAAATGCATCCAATTGATGTGGGTGGACAATGCAATGTTGAGTCTGTTTGGTGTGACATAAGCACTGGGAAAGGAAAAATGAGAGTAGGTATGTGTTACAGGCCTAATGAATCTGATGAGTATAATGAGCAATTGTGCAGAGAAATAGAATGGACCAGTAAATTAGAGTGTCTTATAATGGAGGATTTTAATTTCCCGGATATTGACTGGAATTTGTGGGTTGGTCACTCACACAATAGCAAGGCTTTTGGGGATTTATTGCATGATTGTTTTCTACAGCAGCATGTTTGGGAGGCAACTAGAGGGAGTAATACTCTTGATCTGATTATCAGTAGTGATTCTTCATGCATCAAGAATCTGCAGATAAAGGAGCCACTAGGTGGCAGTGGTCACAGTGTGCTGAAGTGGGATTTACTCAAAGAGGTAACTACAATCAAGGGTAAAGGGAAGGGTGTTTGCTTTCGTAAAGGTGACGAGGGTGGTCTGAGACAGTATTTAAATTCTATACGGTGGAACCAACTGATAATGTTACCAACAGCAAATTCAAAATGGGAAGCATTCAAATAATTAATCTTTGAAGCTACTAGGCTTTTCATACCAACAAAGAAATACTGTTCAAGATTTAGGCCTAAATGGATGTCAGATGAACTAATTAGACATGTGACAGAGAAGAAAAATGCATGGGATACATATAAATTAATGTGACACAGAAGCCTATGATAGATATAAGCTGGTCTGTAACCAAGTTACAAAGGAGGTTAGGTAGACGAAGGCAGATTACGAGAAATCTTTGGCAAAGGATGCAAAGAAAAACAGCAAAGAGTTCTTTACTTATGTAAACTCTAGAACGAAGGAGATGAATTAGATTGGTCCAATTGATATCAGTGGTTTGACTGTTGATGATCCTGCTCAGGTAGCTAACAAACTAAATGAATATTTTGCATCGATATTCACACATGAGGAGTTATTCAGGGAGGGGAATGCCAGAGGTGTATTCAACCCTGGCAATAAGCTAGATAATCTTATAATAACTGAGAGTGAAGTGGAGGAGAAATTGTTGAAAATAAACACAAGACAGGCACCTGGGGTGCATGGAATCTATCCAGTTATATTAAAGGAGGCAGTAAAGGAAGTAAGCAAACCCTTAGCCATAATTATGAGAGCTTCCCTGGACTCAGGGGAGGTACCCATGGACTGGAGATGTTCAAATGTGACCCCAATCCAGAAAGGAGGATCAAAGGGAGACACAGGTAATTACAGACCTGTTAGTTTAATAACTTCTGTTCAAGGGAAATTAATTGTGGCACTGGTTAAAGATCATCTGGACAAGAATTCAGTTATAGCTAAGACACAGCATGGGTTTGTTAAGGGAAGTCTTGTCTGACTAATTTGATTGGATACTATGATGTAGTCACAAAGGAACTGGATGCAAAGAATAACTTTGATATCATATATTTGGATCTTAGAAAAGCCTTTGATACTGTTGCACATGGAAGACTGCTGCACAAGTTGGAGCAGCGTGGCATTGGAGGCAAATTGCTGTAATGGATAAGTTGGCTGAGTGGGAGAAGACAGAGAGTGGTAATCAATGGACACTGCTCTTCTTGGACTAATGTTATTAGTGGAGTCCATTGTTGTTTTTTGTATTTATAATTGATATTGATGATGGTATATCAGGCTTAATGTCCAAGTTTGCAGACAATACGAAGGTTGGCAAGGTTGTTAATGACACTAATGATGGTACACTGCTGCAAAAGGATCTAGAAAAGTTGAGCAGATGGGCTGAGAGGTGGCAAATGAAGTTTAACATTGACAAATGTAAAGTACTATATATGGGAAGCAGTAATCCCAGAGTAACGTATCAACTCTGTGGTACCACACTGACAGTGGTAGAGAATGAAAAGAACCTGGGGGTAATTGTGCAGGCAGATATGAAATTTTCTGAGCAGTGCAGATGGTCTGCAAGAGTAGCTCATGGTGTCTTGTCAATGATATACAGGAATTTTTCTAGCAGTGATTAGGAGGTGGTTATCCCCTTGTATAAGGCAATGGTCAGGCCACACCTTAAGTACTGTAAGCCTCATTTTAAGAAGGATGTAGAGTTGTTGGAACGAGTACAGAGAAGGGCAACAAGATTAGTGAATGGAACAAAGGGTTACTCTTACCAAGAAAGGCTTAAGTTTTGCAAATCACAGTGTCTGGAGACTAGGCACCTGTGAGGTGATCTGATTGAGGTGTATAAAGCCTTGAATGGTTTCAGCATGCTCAATGTGGATGGAATTGTTCCTCTTTCTCAGAATAATCGGCTCAGAGGGCATAAATTCAAATTGAGGAAAGACGTTTGTAGGATAGATGTGTGGAAGTTTGCCTTTAGCCAGCAGGTGGTTGATTGGTGGAACAAACTTCCATCTGTCGTAGAAGTTGATAGCTTAAATAGATTCAAGGCAGAACTTGACAAACATTTGGAGCGAGTGGATGGGTGAAATAAGTTTTTTTTTTTTTTTTTTTTTTTGGCTGATGCTATATATTTAAGGCTCACATCTGGTGAGTATGGGCTTGGCACACCCAGGGTCCTGAGCTGGATATCATCATTCTTCTCTTTCTTGGTGATTCCCTTCTACTTTTGACTCTCTCTCTCTCTCTCTCTCTCTCTCTCTCTCTCTCTCTCTCTCTCTCTCTCTCTCTCTCTCTCTCTCTCTCTCTCTCTCTCTCAGGTTTACCTCGGGAACTTTTTTTTTTTTTCCTGGTGCATCATAAGCCTCAGGCTTCCTTGCATCATATGGATATAATAATAATAATAATAATAATAATAATAATAATAATAAGCTTGCTTACTTGCATCATGTGCCTTTGCATTTAAAATCTAATTTAACATCTATTGTAAACCTACCACACCGGTATTCTTCTGCATTATAACAGCTATCACCTGTTCACCTACAAAAGATCGATTATCTTTAATCAATTTCTCAATGCCTATAAATATTCAATGACGGAATCTGCTTTGGGCTCAGAAATACAAATATTAAACAGCAGATTCTTAAACAGGGGTTATCCCCTTGCTACAATAAACCGAATTAGTATACAAAAAAACTACACCAACCAACAATAGTAATATCAAAAATACTTTATTTCTGTCCCATATGTTGAACAGTGGCACAAACAGCTTAACAGATTCTTTAAAGATACCAAATTTAAAATTGTGGCCAAGCCAATAAGGAATTTACACAGTATACTGAACAATCGCTCAGTCCTTTCCTCGTTCACAACACAAATAAATGACCTGGTATACATTTCTTGCGGCGACTGCGACTCATCTTATCAACGTTCTACGCAGTTTCCTCTCAATTTTCATGTTAATCAACATGCAGCCTCAGTTCGTGCTTCTCATTCAGCAGCATCAGAATTAGCCTTTCATGCCATTAACGAAAAACACTTTTTTATTTAATGAGGCCAAAATACTTAGTGTCCAATGTAATTATATGAGACTATTAATTGCAGAAACCATCGAAATTAAATTACACGAGAATTCTGTTAATGTTCGCCAGCTTTGGCGAACATTAGCACGAATCGGAGATATCTAATCTCTGATTTGTGGTCTTTTATGTGCATGCGTGAACACAAATAATCTCTATTTAAGTGTCATGCTGGCCCTATTCAGTAATTTTCATTCCTGTGATCACTACATACGGTCGAAAAGTATTGTCAGCTTCAGGAAGGAAAATCATTCTGCAATTTTTTCATTAAATTAATTTTTTATTTAAATTTTTAATTGCATTAAACTGATTTTTAATTGTGTTCAATTGATTTTTAATTATTTTTTCCTTTAATGTAAGATTTTCGATTTTTAATTGTTTTTGTTTTTGTTTTAATTTCTGGAGAGTATCATATGGAAGTGCTCTATGTATCATATTGAGGTAAACTTCTCTTATTCTTTTACAAAGTAATGATATATTAATAAATTTATAGCATAAATAAAGAAATTTTTCATCTTTTCGTTTATTCAAGAAAAAACAAATACTTTACAGTAAACCTATCAAAACAGCTAGTAATGTGAATGATAATACATTGTCTACAAAGTATTATCGTTCACATAACTAGCCATTTTGATGGGTTACGGTAAAGTATTTGCGTTTTTTCATTTGAAAATGTTCTCAGTACAAAGATAGATGATTGTCTCTGTTATGTTGCCTCCTTGTCCTGACTACTTTTCACCATCCACTATCAATGAGTGGTGCCTCCATAGCCAGGTGGGCAGGAGCAGCAGTGGTTAGCACATGCTTCTTGATCAGACCGGGATTCGAGCCTGTGACCACCAAATATGGAGGATGCGGAAAGGTCAGGGAATGACCACCGCATATCCCCGGAGCAATATGGCCTTAGTTGCTAATGCTCCTAAACACCAAATAACAAACAAACTATCAATGAAACATTCCTTGCACTTCCAGTTGCTTGGCTAAAGCATCTGCTTTTTCATAAGTTGTGAGTGAAAATCTATAGTATCAAAGTACCCAGAATGTATCACTAGGAAGAGGGAGTGCACCACCTTTTCCTGGTTGTCATTTATAAAACTGTATGAAAAATTCACATGTTTAAAAGCCAAGAGCTAGACATAAAGCTTTCGATGTTGTCATCATCATTTGGTAAATAACATAAGCTGTGAGTGAAAATTTATGGCATCGAAGTACTCAGGATGCACTGTGTTAAACACGTGGGAATTTGATTCATTTCAGTTGCCATACTGGTAATAGATTTCCAGGTAATCTGGTGTTTACAATTTCATATGATCTATTTTGGCGAAACCATTCTATGGCAAGGGCATCAACATTGGAATATCTTATAATTCGATTTAAGTTTAATTAGTGTAATTAGTTTAATTAGTGTAAGTTTAATTAGTGTCTATTAAAGGATCATGATTAAAAGAGTGTACATGTTGACTTAGTTTAGTTGCTGGTTGGTCTGAATTGAAACTATTATAATGATAGGATGCTCTCATATTGGCTATTTTGGATGTTCCATATTTTGTGGTGGTACTACCTATGTAGCATGCATTACATCCTTGTTGACATTTTATAAGGTATATTATATTGTTTATATCATGGATATTGTATTTATACTTGCTAAAATATGTACTCAGTTTATTATATGATGAAAAAAGTAGTGTGATGTTTGTACCTCTGAAGGTATTACGGAGCTGAGGTGCGAGTTGGTTATGGTACGGTAGTGTAACTATGGTATTTTGTGTATAATCAGTACTAATATTATCAGTGCGAGGATTATTAATTTTTTCTTTTGCGGCTAATATAGTTTCTTGAATTAGCTGTTTGGGGCATTTTCTAGCTATAAAAGTTTTTGTCAGGTATAGTAGTTCTGTGTCAAGTCTTCCTGTGAACGGTTGTATTTGATTGCATTGCAGATTTGGTTACAAAAATTGCGGGAGTTACTAGTAACAGACCATACACTTAAAGATCGAACATCCCTTAACATCAACAGTATTCTAGAATTAACCAGCCTTTTATTTTGGGCAAAACATTTTCAATTCAAGAATGAAATATACGAACAGGTATATGGCCTCCCAATGGGTTTAGGCATTTCCGGCCCACTTTCTGAAATTTATCTTGCTACCATTGAAAACTAAATACTAAAACACTTCCCTCCAAAAATCAAATTGTTCATGCGATATGCAGATTATGTATTAATTATTGGCAATAAGACCACCACTGATGAACTCCTACACAAATTCAATTTCATCCATAAGAGATTAAAATATACTTTAGAACTAGAAGACAATAGCATTAATTTTTTAAATCTGACCATATATAAATATGATAACAAACTAAAAACAAAAACATACAGGGAAATTCCTACATTTTCACTCCCACCACCCCTACAGTACAAAAAAATCAGTATTATATAACCAAATCGACAATGCAATCAAATACAACCATTCACAGGAAGACTTGACACAGAACTACTATATCTGACAAAAACTTTTATAGCTAGAAAATACCCCAAACAGCTAATTCAAGAAACTATATTAGCTGCAAAAGAAAAAATTAATAATCCTCGAACTGATAATATTAGTACTGATTATACACAAAATACCACAGTTACACTACTGTACCATAACCAACTCGCACCTCAGCTCCGTAATACCTTCAGAGGTACAAACATCACACTAATTTTTTCATCATATAATAAACTGAGTACATATTTTAGCAAGTATAAATACAATATCCATGATATAAACAATATAATATACCTCATAAAATGTCAACAAGGATGTAATGCATGCTACATAGGTAGTACCACCACAAAATATGGAACATCCAAAACAGCCAATATGAGAGCATACTATCATTACAATAATTTAAAATCAGACCAACCATGAACCAAACTAAGTCAACATGTACACTCTTTTAATCATGATCCTTTAATAGATAATGCAATTACACTAATTAAACTTAAATCAAATTATAAGATATTCCAATATGATGCCCTTGCCATAGAATGGTTTCGCCAAAATAGATCATATGAAATTGTAAACACCAGATTACCTACGAATCTATCACCAATATGGCAGCTCAAACGAATCAAATTCCCACGTGTTAATGCGATGCATCCTGGGTACTTCGATACTATAAATTTCCACTCACAACTTATGTTATTTACCAACTGATGATGACAAAATTGAAAGCTTCACGTCTAGCTCTTGGCTTTTCAACATGTGAATTTTTCATACAGTTATAAATGACAACCAGGAAAAGGTGGTACACTCCCTTTTTCTAGGGATACGTTTTAAATTAATTAATTTATTAATGTAATGGAACTTTCAGTTTTATTCTCTTTTTACCTTCCTTTCATGTAATTTTTAATCTTAACCAATACGGATCTCAGAGGTGAGTACTAAGATAATAAGTTTTGCTAAGAATTTAATAAATAATCAACAGTACTTCAAGCTTTAAGCTGTACAATTAATCAATCAGATACATTATATGTATTACATTGTATTTATGTCTATGTGTGGGAAACATCTTCAAGAAGCCACAAATTGAAAAACTATTGGCTAACATAGGATTAAAAACACAGAAGAATTAAAAATGCTACTGATCTGTAGGAAAACAATTAGCCAGTACATTTGTAAAAGTAAACATGCGCACAAACTGGAAAAAGTAATATGGATGTTATGTTGAATGTAATCACCATGTAAGTGAAAAGTAAAGAAAAGTATATTTTTAGATATAAACTATTTAATTAACTATTACAAAATGGTTAAAATACAATAATCATTATGATAACCACCCATACATATATATAATGCTCGCATTGAATGTTGGGTTTTTATATAACAAGAATCTTGTTGAACACTATAATAAGATTAACAAAGATATGCCTTGTGGGAAATTTCTATTAAATCAGCTACAAAACCAATATTAGGTGGATGTTATAACACAAAAAGGTAAATATGTACTAATTAAATCACAGCCAAGAAAGAAAGAAAACCTATGAAAGAGAATTTCACAAAAAAAGTGGAGGACTTATTGGTCCTTCATCAGATAACAGGTGGTCTCTTTTAAATAAATGGGATTTAATATTTTGGCAATGTCATTTCTCTGAAAATAGCACAATACCAGGCCAAAATTTGTTCTGTTCTTTGCGAAAATTGCCACTACTAACTGATCATTAACAACCTCTTAATGTTGTTTATAATGGCTAATATCTAAATATCTCATATCTAAAAACCAGAGGACCAAGAAACCTTTTCAAGTTTTCTTTCAATCATTATCAATCAGTCACTAATCTAGCAAGAGAATCTCATGTAATTCTTCCTGTAAACATTGTAAGTTGCTATACATTGTATGCTACTAATAGAGCATTGTAAGAGTTTTTATGGCTCTGAGTGTACAAATGGTGTACAATATCCACCCTACCAGAAGCATTTAAAGAAGGGCCAAAAAAAAAAAAAAAAAAACTGGATAAGTCAGCAACATTATACATAGGAGTCTGATAATCCAGCACATCCACAGTTCCATGGATACCAGATTGTTGGACTCCTATCAAGTATGTTGCTAACTTGCAAGCTCAGATACCAGATTATCAAAATATATTAAAAATTGCACAAATGCTTCAGTTTTCATTTTGTGTTATGATCTCTTTTCCAAGCATTTGCTCAATAAATTATGTATTGAATATAGGTATTATATAATGTATTAATTGCAATGATAATAAACCACTGACACTGAAAAGAAACTGAAGTTCTATACTTAATGAAAAACCATATGAAGGGCCTGAATATCAGGAGAGGTTCTAGTTATATTAATCAAAAAAAAAACAAAAAAAAAAAAAAAAAAAAAAACAATTTTATTGCTTTTGTGTACAACAAACTTAATTTAGTTGATTATGAAAAAAAAGAAATGCATAATTGAGATATCCAACATGAAGTTCCTTTAACTATTTAATTAAGCTATTAAAAATATTTAATATATTTTGCTAGCATAGCACCTGGCATTTCAACTTTGATTTACAGGAATTTTACTAATAAGGATAATCTTGGTAATTATTCCATTATATAAATGCTTGAATACATCACATCTTGAGTACTGTATGCAGATTTACCCCCTTTCAGAACATAATTATGTGTATGCTGGAAAATGTCAGCCAAGAACAACAAGATTAGTTTGTCATAAAGAAGAAATGGTTTGTCATAAAGAATTTCTACAGACAGCAAAAGAAACTTCAGTTTTGTATGAAAACTAACTTTTTTTTTTAAAGGCTGCTGTTTAATAAGCCTGACTTCTTATCATTTATTTGCTTTTTTTATTACTAACAATCTGATGATAAAGTCCAATAAAGTGATGTGTGTGAGTCACTCAAAAAAGCAAAAAAATTCTTCTTGAATGGGATTAATTTTGCAAATGAAGATGCACACTGAAAGAGGACAAGACCACGTCAAAAAATAAAGATATTTCCTCCACACAGGTATTAACAAAGAATATTCATTTAACTTCAACTGTTTTCATATAAATCTTCTTCATAGCTTGTTCTAGAACAGGCATGTAAAACTGATGGTTTGGGGGCCACATGCAACTCTCAAGAATTTACTGTGCAGCCCCAAAGTATCAACTTTCACAGCACATTTTATTGCTATAAGTAAGCCAAATGGTAAATGGGGACACTTAAAGGAGATTAATAAACCTTCAAAAATGTTGTTGGTTATCAGATTGCATATTTTTGTGAAAGAAAAGATTTAATATATTTTGCTAAATAATGCCACTGATATGTTGTTTGCATATCAGCAGCATTATTCAGTAGTGCAGACCCAGACCTCAAGCCACTCGAGAACCATTTGTGAGGCTCCCTCTAGCCCTCCGAGAACTGTCTGTGTAACCCCTGAGCACTTCTGAGTTTGACATCCCTGTTCTAGAAAAAGAGAAACACTCTTACCATTCTTTTTCTATCATTCATCTTTACATGCTGTTTAGTAATAAAAATGTTTTTTTTTCCTTCCTTCTAGATTCATATCTACTTGGGAGCTTTACATTTTAGTGTGGTTTCTCTGTATCAGGTAATGGTCAGCTCTATCATTATAAAAAACTGAGATATTTGGATTTTGCTCATTATGACCACCAACATCCAAATGCTTGGCTTTCCACTGATGAGGTGCTAATTAGTACTAAAACAGCTATTCATGAAGTAGAAATCTTCATAATTTGTTAAATATTTTCATCCATTAATACCCTGGTTCAAGTTCAGTACTTTACTAATTAGTAATTCTCATGCAATGAAGTATCTGCTGATTAACTCTTTGCAGTCTGATGTCACAGCAGCCACAACCTCACAAAATTCCACTTCCCATCTGATGTTGTGGCAGCTGCAACAGTAAGCGCTGCCAAATAAAACTAAGTGCCAGAAAGTTTCTTAAACGAATCCTACGTGCTTCAAGTTGTTCAAAAGACTATGTCCAACTTTGTAGCCTGCAGAGTCACCTTCCAATGCTGGCAATGAAAGCAAGCTGCTTTAGATTTGATGATTTTTTTTTATGATAGGGTACAATAATGGGAAATGGCTTGGAATCACTTTGATTACTACTATCTGCAGCAATCAAAAATGGCCCATTTCTCAGAACCATTACTACTTGTTATTTGGTTTTTTAGGAGCATTAGCAACTAAGGCTATATTGCCCTGGGATATGCGGTGATCATTTCCTGACCTTTCCGCATCCTCCGTATTTGGTGGTGACGGGCTCGAACCCCGGTCTAATCAAGAAGCGTGTGCTACGCACTGCTGCTCCTTCCCACCTGGCTACGGAGGCGGCACCATTACTACCTCCCCCTCTCTCTCTCTATTTACATTTTGGACTCCAAAATCTTTGGAAACCTAGCCTAACTTTCCCTGAGTAGTTTTTGCTAATGCATATGTGGGTATGTTATTTATTATTATTATTATTATTTTATTATTATTATTATTATTATCAAGGCAACCTGATAAGTTGCAGAGATCAATATGGTATCACAAGTCTGTCCCTGTCCTATAGGAATATTTAATACACTAAAGTATATTAAATATTTCAATATTAAAGAATTTTCTAATGATCTCTTTGATCTGCTGAAAGGTGCATGGAAGGGGGAAAAATCATTTTATTTCTTTCACACTCTATTACCACACATGCACTATTTTAAGTTGCACAACAATACTCCAAGAATTTTTAAGAAGTTTTTCTTCATGGTTTCTCCATTAAAAAGAGTCAAAATAACCCCATGTTCTATGAGTTTTCATGCAACTGCTAATAGGTTAAGTTATATGGAAAATATGCAATGGCTAAGTTATTACTGAAATAGCTCACCTATAACCTCACTGCAAAGTGGGGAAGGGGCTGGTGAATTATCAACATTTTTCTGTGTTGTCAGTAACTCTTGAACTTTTTTCACTTCCTTTTCTTGAATTCTTTTAAGTGCAATAATATCCTTCCTGGAAAACAAATAATGACACCAAAATAAGTAGAAGTAAGGTTTTCAGCAAAAATAATGACCATTTTCTATCACAATGAAAATAAAAATTAATATATGTTAATTTGTTCCCTAATGACAATTGGTCAGCCTATTAATGACAGTTTAACAAGAATGGGACAGCTACTTTTCTTGATATAGGTATTGGGAACCTTCAGATATTTTATTTTATTCCCCACTGACATATAAACTGAAATAGGGGTAAATTTTCGGTTAATGAACTCCAAAAGTTCAGTTATATACTTACTGTACTTAAATGTAATGCAATAATAAAGAAATTAATATGCTGCACATTGCTATCTGATTTACACCTAATGGTAATGACAATAAACTATACATAGTATATAAAAAAATGTGTGAATTATTAGGTCAGTTTCTCATTTCAAGAAAATGGATGAAACCTAATTAATATATTATTGATTAAACAACAAGAACAAGGTCAAAATTGTATCGATCACATTTTCCAACATTATTTTCCATACTGGTGTCTTTGTGTCTCAAATAAAAGTATTCTTTTATGCACATGTTTACATACTTTTGTCATAAACAAAAGTATGCCAACAGGTTAAAAAAATAATCCAAAAGAAAAAATCTTCCAAGATTAAAACTAAAACTAGTCAATCCCAAATGGGTTTGCAACAACTTATCCATTTAGTGAAGAATTTTTTTAATCTTAAAATGAGAATAATGTGCTACAACACCATCCTGAATAAGCCAGAGCCTTTCCAATAGTTTCAGGTAAGCATGTTGCCATAACACTGCACTCTAAAGTAAGTCCCCCACCCCAAATAAAAAGAATATTCATCTGGGCCTTTTGAATAAATTTCATCCATGCCAATCAACAAGGGGCATTTAGTTTATATTGCTTTCTCTTGTAGCCTCTTTAACATTGTTAGTTATAATAAGCAGTCATCCAGCAAATCCAAAAATATTCAGCTACTCAGCAGGTTTTCAATCCACAATTTCAACTATTTCCCACGATAAGTTATTCTGATTTTCTTGCCCACTCTATTGTAGTTGTTGATTATAGTCATCATAGTCACTTGGCCTATAACATATTCAGAGGCAGACTGGGTCAAAAATTCTAACCAGGGAAAACTTGTAGAGGCCTCATACTAGTGTTTATGGCCAAAATCATACTGGCCTCTACTGGTCTCTGGCCCACTGGGGTTTCCCCAATAAGTCTTATGGCCACTCTTCCCCTGAATGTACTCCAACTATGACGATTTAGGCTTCCCAATGCTCATGTCACACCAAGCTAACCACTCTTGTCTACTGGCTATAAAGTTTTAGATCTGTATGTTTCTATACTGTTTATCTAAGCCAATTACATGGTCTGTGTTACCTTAGTAAGATCACAAACAGGTGGACACTTCATGTTTGTGATCTTAGTAAGGTAACACAATCCATGTTGTTATTATTATTATTAGCCATATGGTGCAAGGAAGTCTGAGGCTTATGCTGCACCAGCCAAAAAAAATTCCTGCATTACGCTGAGAGAGAGAGAAGGGAATCACCAAGAAAGAGAAAAATGGTTGTATCCAGCTCAGGACCCTGGGTTTGCCAGGCCCATACTCACCAGATGTGAGCCCTTAGGGTAATGTAATTGGCCATTCCATCAAGATCCCTAGCGGGCCCTATAATCCACCTCACCTCCCCACTATTCAGGTTATTGCATTTCGCAAAAGAAGCAATGCAAGAATCAATTCTATCTCTAATTATGGCAGCTATTAAACTATGTCCTCCCGACAAGTGTATACGTTTTCGTATACATCGATATCATTCATTCTTGATCCCCTGCCCACCTTTTTTATTAAGGTGTATTCCATTATTTGTTAACAAGCGTAGGCCTGTTATAGGGAAATAATTCAAACTTCCGAGTAGCCTAATTTCTCTTGGTCATCAGAAAGTTTTTCCTAGTTTTTAAATGGGCATCTGCTAAATTACCATACCTTATATTTTTTAATTCTTTTCGGGTTACTTCTATCTGCCGTTTCAAATACTGCACATGCTTTTCGAGGTCACACATTTTGATCAAGCTGCAGAAAGTTTCTCGAAAACGACGAAATTTCACAAACGGCGCTATATCCAGTCTTGTTGCAATTAGTTGATTTTTTTTAATTTCAATTGAATATTCCAACAACAAATCAGAATTTTTTCTTAATTAACAAATTAAATGCTCAGTGGCACGTGGCTTGCCTTTTATTCAACCATGCAAATGTATATTTTGTTTACATCCCAAGTATCTTCGCTTAGTAACCAGGGGCGGTTCGTTTGTAGCACCACAGAGTACAGTAGTAATATATCTTACTTCTCTGTGGGTAGCACTGCGCAACTGCAGTACCCCTAGCTTTTTAAATCTAAAGATACAGTCAACGGAGTTTGTGAAGAACATTGCAACGCAATGAATATTTTCATTAACAGGTCCTGCCTATAGTATACTCATCCTCTATTTCCTATAAAACATTTAATAATAAACGAATAAAAACACGAAATCATTTTCAACTTTGAAGTTCAGCCGTAGGCGGAAGTACGCGCTACACAGTTCCACATTTTGGTCTGTGGTTCAGTCAATGCCTAGTTGGCAGTCAATGCCTAGTCTGTGGTTCAGTCAATGCCTAGTCTGTGGTTCAGTCAATGCCAAGTTGACAGGTTGCCAACATGCATTTTTAGAGGTGCCAAAACGACACAAAAGAACTTCGGAGCGAGCAGTGCCGATTTGAACAGTGCACCAAACTTGAATGAAAAGGTTATTAATCTATTTTCAACAAATAAAAACCGAAGAATGGATTTTATTTTTAAAAAAATAAAATTCCAAGATTACCCAAGTCTGTTAATGGTAAGTGTCCAGTTAATGTTTTGTAGTATTTTTAACGTGCTTATTATTATTACTATTAGCATTAGTAGAGGCATACGATGCAAGAAAGCAAGCTTATGCAGCATCAGCCAAAAAAAAAAAAAAAAAAAAACCCTCTGATTTCACCCCTCCTTTCGTTCCAAATACGTGTCCAGCTCAGCCTTAAATTTATTTAGGCTATCAACTTCCACAACAAAAGATGGCAGTTTGTTCCACCAATAAACTACCCGCTGGCTAAAGGCAACCTTCCGCACATCCATCATACAACCGTCTTTCAGGTGTTTATTATTATTATTATTATTAGCCATATGGTGCAAGGAAGCCTGAGGCTTATGCTGCACCAGTCAAAAAATAGTCACCCTGAGAGAGAGAGAGAGAGAGAGAGAGAGAGAGAGAGAGAGAGAGAGAGAGAGAGAGAGAGAGAGAGAGAGAGAGAGAGAGAAGTAGAAGGGAATCACAAAGAAATAGAAGAATAATGATATCCAGCTCAGGACCCTGGGTGTGCCAAGCCCATATTCACCAGATGTGAGCCCCTGGGGTTCTGAGCAAAAGAAAGAATCCCATCAGCATTGAACATGATTAAACCATTCAAGGCTTTATACACCTCAATCAGATAACTTTGCAGGTGCCTAGTCCCCAAACACTATAATCTGCAAAATTTAAGCCTTTCTTCGTATGAGCAACCCTTTGTTCCATTCACTAATCTTGTTGCCCTTCTCTGTAGTCGTTCCAACAGCTCTACATCCTTTTAAAAATGACGCTTCCAGACCTGTATGCAGTACTCAAGGTGTGGCCTGACCATTGCCTTATACAAGGGGATAATCATCTCTTATCCCTGCTAGAAAAATTCTTGTATATCATTGACAAGACCCCGTGAGCTACTTTTGCAGACTGTCTGCAGTGCTTAGAAAACTTCATATCTGCCTGCAGAATTACCGACAGGTCCTTTTCATTCTCTACCACTGTCAGTTTAGTACAATAGATACGTTACTCTGGGGTTACTGCTTCCCATATGTAGTACTTTACATTTGTCAATGTTAAACTTCATTTGCCACCCATCTGCTCAATTTTCTAGGTCCTGTTGCAGCAGCGTACTGTCATTAGTGTCATTATCAACCATAGCAACCTTCGTATCGTCTGCAAACTTGGACATAAAGCCAGATATACCATCATCAATATCGTTTATAAATACAAAAAACAACAATCACCCAACAGTGAACTCTAGGGACTCCACAAATAACATTAGTCCACGAAGAGCAGTGTCCATTGATTACCACACTCTGTCTTCTACCACTCAACCATCCCTTTATCCATAGCAGCAATTTTCTTCCAATGCCGCACTGCTCAAATTTGGGCAGCAGTCTTCCATGTGCAACACTATCAAAAGCTTTTCTAAGAACCAAATATATGACATCAAAATTAAACCCTGCATCCAGTTGCTTTGTGACCACATCATAGTATCCAATCAAATTGGTGAGACAAGACTTCCGCTTAACAAACCCATGCTGTGTCCGAGCTATAACTGAAGTCTTCTCTAGATGATCCTGCAGTGCTTCTTTCTCCATTAATTTTCCTGGAACAGAAGTTAAACTAACAGGTCTATAATTACTTGTGTCGCCCTTTGATTATCCTTTGTGAATTGGGGTCACATTTGCATATCTCCAGTCCATGCGTACCTTCCCTGAGTCCAATTATGGCTAAGGGACTGCTTACTTCCTTTGCTGCCTCCTTTAATATAACTGGACAGATCCCATGCACCCGAGGTGCCTTTCTTGTGTTTATCTTCAACAATTTCTCCTCCACTTTACTCTCAGTTATTACAAGATTATCTAGCTTACTGCAATAGCTTAGTTCACCTCTAGCATTCCCCTCCCTGAATAACTCATGTGTGAATGTACATGCAAGATACTCATTTAGTTTGTTAGCCACCTGAGCAGGATCATCAACAGTTGAACCAGCGATATCCAGTGGGCCAATCTGATTCAACCCGTTCCTTCTAGAGTTTACATAGGTAAAGAACTCTTTGCTGTTTTTCTTTGCATCCTTTGCCAAAGATTTGTCATAATCTGTCTTTGCTTACCTAACCTCCTTTGTGACTTGGTTACAGACAGTGGTGAGCTATAGTGGGCTCGCATGGGCTTGCGAGAGCCCATTGTTATTATTTTTTTAAAGTTGCTAGCCCATTCTTGAGACGATCTTTTTTTTTTTTTCTTTAATTTGCGAGCCCATTGTTGAGATTTATTTTACAAATGAAATCCTGAATGCAATTATTGAGTATCCAGAATCGAAACTACGGTGGGGCGAGCGGGACCCCATTCCCAGCATTTTAACGACGCAGTCGATCGGTTATGTATTTTAAAATTGCTTCATTTTTGATTTAATTACAGTCGGACCTCTGTTTAACGAACTTCTTTATAGCGAATATTTTTGATTCCCCTTGGTAATTACATTTAAATAGTTTCCATTGAACAAAGAAAATTTCCATGTAACGAACGGATTAGGAGAGACAACTGCGTATGCATTGTTCTTACCAATTTAAGCAATTTAGGTAATTAGAAAGTGCGAATTGAGGGTGAAAGGGATTACCGTTTCACAATGTTAGTGGCTTCCGTAAAACCTATGCAGTCACATATCGAGAAGTCGCGTTAGTCAATATGCTTTCCAAAGCCAGTAAGAGGATTAAGAAGATTCTCGACACGGATTATAGCCTCTGGTCAAGCTGTGTTGTGGTTCCCGTTTACTTCGACAAACGGACATATGTTTTTCGGAGAATTGAGGGATCCACGTCTTCCAATAAAGTTCTCTTGTCTGTGTTTACATGGTCACAGTAGCAGAATATCCGTGTGATTCCGACATTTTGCACTGTATTCAAAGAACTAGTGACAGTAGCAATGTAGAGTGGGGGATTGAAGCAACTAAGATATTATATAAACTTTACGAAGATGAAATGTTGGCAGATTTTGAAACTTTGTCGAGCCTTTCATTGTGGAAAATGTTCTAAAATATAATAGCATACAGGCAATAATTAAAAAAAAAAAACTATCACCAATCTCCAAAAAACTAGCGCGAATTAAGGATGATTGCTAAAGAACTTGATGTGGAAACTGTAAAGATCGGTCGTGTGTTCGGGCCACGATGGGCAGCTTGTAGCTTGCGGACGGTGATTGTGGGTTTGAGGAATTATCTCGCTTTGTGCAAACATTTTGAATCAGAAGTTAAATATTCCGGATTATTAAATCGACTTTTAAATTTGGAATTTCTTAACCATTTAGCACTTAACGGTTGACATCCTGCAAGAGCTCTCTTACCTTTCAGAAGCTTTACAGAATCACTATGGTAAAAGCAGATAAATTAATTATTCGAATTATCAATGCTATTGCTAATTTGAAAAATTCTGAAGGAAATTATAAAGCTAAAATTGAGAGATGTTGAAGGGAAAAGAATTATTATTATTATTATTATTATTATTATTATTAGCCATATAGTACAAGGAAGCCTGAGGCTTATGCTGTACCAGGCAAGAGAGAGAAAGAAAGAGAGGGTCAGAAGTAAAAGGGAATCACCAAGAAAGAGAAGAATGATGATATCCAGCTCAGGGCCCTGGGTGTGCCAAGCCCATACTCACCAGATGTGAGCCCCCTGGGGTTAGATTTTTGAAGGAATCAAAATTGAAAGTAAAAAAGTTACATCGTGACAAGTTATTAAATGCATTGTTTTATCCTTAAAGGATGACTTATTAATGGAACAAGGTGATTTTATATTAAATAAAGAAAATAACGATACCATTGAAAGAAATATTAAACATATGCTACCCGAAATCCTGAATTTGAAAGAACTTTCGTCTCGGTGGCAAGACAGTGAAAACCGAATAATAAATTTAACTTTTCTAATAAAATATGAAATAAAAATTAATGATTTTAGAGATTTTGTCGAAGACAGTTTATCTTTAAAATCGAGTGAAATTATCTTTTCAATTAAGAAAGCCAGAAATATCTTTGAAACCATTGCGATTAGCAGTGCTGCAGCTGAGCGAGCTTTCAACTAATGAATATTATTGAGTGAATGAATTAATAATGTTGACAATTAAACATATTGAAATAGAAAACCATTGCTTCAATTTGATCCGGATCGTTATGTCAAATCATTCCTCTGTAATCATCGCTCAGCTATTGAGCTAAGCAAAAGATCGACAACAAATATTAATAAAGAAGTAAATTCTATGTGGCAATTTTTAGAATAAATTTTTCTTGAATATTTGTGAAATAATTTTTTTTCATGTAATCTGTGATTTTTTTGTGCAATTTTTCTAAAAAGTTGTTTTTTATGTAATATTTGTTTTTATATTGTGGAATGCTTTGTGATAGTTTTTGTTATTTGTGATATGGGAAATATTTCATGTTATTTTTTATTCGCAATATTAAAATTTTATCATGAAAAAAATATATCCATTATATTTCCCTAGTTGTTAAAAAAAAAGTTGCGCGTAAGCCGAGCACGCGCGGTAGATGGTTTATGCGAAACGTCCTTCGCGTTTCTTTTAGGCATTTTGATTTGTATATATCGATTACGAAATGAAAGAGCTTTTTTATTGTAAATATTTTATTGATCATTCACAGATTTTCATAATTTCTGGAAGACAAGATACAATGGATTTATGATAACTAAAGTAAGAGATGTGTACTTGCGAGTGCAATGTATCTAAATATCTCTGTAAAATAGCACCGATTGATGTACCGATCTTGTAGTTGAAAAAAGAAAGCGAGACGAAAAAAAGAAATTATTGACAAATATTTGTATTGTTGAAATCATACTTATTGCAGTAGTAACTTCAGGAAGCATGATTGTGACGTCATACTATTCAATAATTCTAAAAAGTTAGAACTCCAGACACCGTCGTATCCAGTTTATGAAAACCCCAAACACGAAAGGTATCAAAACCTATATACTTAGTATCGTGCATGGGTTGAAGGAGAAGTATGGGGGGGATGGGGAATGCCGGAAACTTTGCTCTATAGAGACTAAACATGGGTTTCACCACTTCAAGCCTCCAATAAGCAAAGTGAGATTTTATCATCGTAAGGCGACCAGGTTTTTAAGTTTTTTTTTTAGATAGACCTAGGAACATTTTACACATTCACTTATACGCATGGTTAAGGGGGTAATAAGCCGCATCTGTTCTCCCCCCCCTTAATTCTCTCCTGACTCGAGATATCATACCGGTCACGAAAAATGCATCACGTGCTATAATCACAATACTAGTAGTGCGAGCGTGGGAAGCGCCTCTAGTGGAAGCCGTGGATGACGTCACTTCCGCGACCGATCAAATTTACTCCGCAGAAAGTCGGAAAAACTGCGAGCCCATTGTTAAAATATTGACAGCTCACCACTGGTTACAGAGCAGCTTATATCTATCGTAAGCTTCCATGTCACCCATTACTTTATATGTATCCCAACGCATTTTTTTTCTCTGCCATGTGTCTCATTAGTTCATCTGACATCCATTTAAGCCTAAATCTTGAACAATATTGCTTAGTTGGTATGTAAAGCCTAGTAGTTTCCAAGATAAATTCTTTGAATGCTTCCTATTTTGAATTTGCTGTTGGTAACATCATAAGTTGGTCTGACCGTATAGAATTTAAATATCATCTCAGACCTCGGTAGTCGCCTTTACGAAAGCAAAAACCCTTCCCTTTACCCCCTGATGGTAGTTACCTCTTTGAGTAAATCCCATTGGAGCACAATGTGATCACTGCAGCCTAGTGGTTCCTTTATCTGCAGATTCTTAATACATGAAGAATCCCTACTGATAATCAGATCAAGTAATATTCTTGATCTGATTATCAGCATGTTCGGGAGTCAAGCTCTAGTTGCCTCTCGAACATGCTGATGTAGAAAACAATCATCCAATAAATCCACAAAAGCCTTGCTAGTGTGTGAGTGTCCAACACACAAATTCCAGTCAATATCCGGGAAATTAAAATCCTCCATTATAAGACTCTCTGATTTACTGGCCCACTTTATTTTCCTGTACAGTATTTTATTATACTCATCAGAGTCATTAGGCCTATAACATACTTTTATTCTCAATTTCAATTTCCCAGTGCTGACGTCACATCAAACTGACTCGGCACTGCTCTGTCCAGCGATGTCGACTGGCTGTGCCTCCTTGGATTTTATGCATTTCTTAACTAATAGCATAACCCCTCCTCCCTTCCTATCCTTTCTGTACACATTGTACTCCCCAAATTCCAGTTCTGCATTCCTTATATCTGTGTGACACCACGTCTCTGATATCCCAACAATATTTCCTTTGATGTTTTGACCAACACCTCAAATTCATCAAATTTATTTACCAAACTCCTAGCATTTGTGTACATGCAAGTATACATGCGCCTGTTCCTATTCTTAGCAACCCTAATACAACCCATGTGTTTACTTGTACAACAATGACTCCCAGCAGTCTCTGAAATCCCGTGCATCATGTTTTCCAGGTTGCTGCTCATTCCAATAGAAGCAGTGCAAGAATCACTTTCATCTCTGCCAGCGGCTACTGTTAATCTATTAGCCCGTGTATTCCCCGATCTAGCAGTTTTCCGACCCACCTAACACTGTCTCATAGCATCAGGAAATATTCTTGCACCCTTTCTATTTAAGTGTATCCCATTCCTGTAAAAGCAGTCTCTCCTGTTAACAAGCACAAACCAGGCTGAGAAAAATTCTACCCCTTTAGCCTTGCACAATCTCTCCAGGGCCGAATTGATCGACAAGGCTCTCATCATATACTCCCTCCTATCGTGTCTAATAGTAACTGTGACCTGTACTTGTTAAGTAATTATACCGGTCTCCTATTCTTAATATCATTAGTGCCACCGTGTACAACAATATCACCTTTTGTGCCCTTAAAAGATGATATCTGCTCTACAATGTCATAAACCTTTGCCCCTGGCAGACATACCCTGGTCTATGTTTATCTATGTCTACTTGTGTTATTACCAAGGCAATTTAATGTAACTTTAAGAAGAATCACCCCTGTACCTCAGAGGCACAACTCGCCACTGTTAGCAACGTCGTCATCATATTTCTCACAAATTGAAGGAGGTAACAAAAGCCAAGTCACTTCTCCTTTTCTGTGAACTTCTTGTATTCTCTAGTTGATTTGCTTGTTTTGCTACATGAAAAATAAGAATTTCATAATTTTCATCTAAAAAGGAAATTCCAAGGAAAAACGTACAAAGTCTCACCCAAGACAAACTAACTTAGCAAGGTAAAATGGAGAGGGGCTACCTTATTCACACAAGGGGACCCCTCCTCCTTGTTTTCCCCTTACCCAATCATCATTCAGCGGTTTTCTCCTCCCCGAACTCAAAGGCCAACCCTGTCACTTGGTCATGGCGTAAAAAAAAAAAAAAAAAAAAATCCATAAAAGTTTCCTTCATCTTAAAAGAATAAATGTTATATTCATATTACCTGAGAACAACCTCATTCATCCGTATGTATTTATGTTCAAGAATTGTATGTGTTCGGTTTACCTGTTTTTCTGAATGAAAGACCCGACGTTATGAGAGAAAGAACTATGCTAGCCTCTCCTACAAAAGGCTAACTCAGCCACGGAGGGGATGTGTTAGCCTTTCTCAGGAGAGCATAAGATTTCCTGATGTCATTGACGGGATTCAAACCAGGGCCTTTTCATCCACTCGGGGGAAGATGCAGGGCCGGACCAAGGTATTTTCGTGCTCCGGGCAGAAATATTTTTCTACCCCTTTACTTAGGATATATATTTTTTTTCATCGTCATTTGTAAAATTTGGAGCCACAGACAAGGGTACTGCCAGCCCATATCTTAATCGGGCATTAGGAGGATGGTGGTTATAACCACTGTGCTACCCCACGAGGGCAGTTTCTCCCATCCTCGAAAGAATAATTTCTCAACTTCTGCTGGCAGCACGCTCCGATCCCAGCAGTGAATCCAGGAGGGGGCAATCGCAGTGATCGTCCCACCACTAGAACGTGAATAAACTGAAACAAATGGTATACGCTTGTTCGAATTGTTCGTTTGGATTTTAAGTTCCCTGAATGGTGCAATAAAAAGAACACAAAGTGAAGGAAATCAAAATGGTTTTATTTTTATTCAAAGTAATCAGCACCTAATTGAACGCAGTTGTCGCGTGGTTCTAAAAGTTTCCTAAAGGAGTAAACGAAGGCATCCAAAGAGATTACGTTCAGTTCGGCCGTTGCATTTTTCTTTATGTCCTCAAATTCTGAAATCTCTTTCCTTTGAGGGCAGTTTTCACCTACGGAAAGAAAAAGTAGTCCATCGGTGCTAGCCTTTTTATGCTGACCTACGGAAATCCTTACAAGATCGTATAAACACCTTTTCACCTGGCAACGAGAAACATCTAGTAGAATCTGCCTCACATCTTAGAATCCAACAACAATTTGCTTCTGATTTATTTGCTAGAAGAAAACTGCTGTTGGCCAATCCTGCTTCAGCTTCACCTTCGACGGTGCCTCCAGCACCTTCAATAATGTCAGCCTCAACAGTGAGTGGTGTCTTGCATAGATAAAATATTGTCACCTTGAATAGCTCTTAGAAGATCACATAGATCCAGTTAATTTTTTTTTACTTTTTCCCCCTCAGGTCTGGGCAATCTGAGGATTGCAGGCACCCACTGGTATTGCACTGCCTCCAGTGGATGCGGGATTTGTCCAATCTTAGACAATTCGCTTTTATTTTTTTTATATAATTTTTTCCCTTTTAAATTTATTTATATATATTTTTTCTCTTTTTTTATTTTATTTTATTTTTTTAAATTTCTCTTAATTATTTATTTATTTTTTTAATTTTTTAATTTATTTTATTTATTTACTTTTGCGTAATTTTTTTTTCTTATATTTTCTTTAGCTGTACGGATACAGAAAATAGAAGTGGGCAACTGGGTTTTTTTATTTTTATTTATCTTATTTTATTTTACATAATTTTATTTATTGATTTTATTAGCAATTTCCTTTTTTTTACTTTGTATCTGTATATATAAAAAAAATTTATTTTATTTTACTTCTTTTTTTAATACTGTTTTATTTTATTTATTATTATTTTTTTAATTTAATTTAAAAAAAATTCCTGCTCTTATCTATAAATATTTATCTTAGTTTATTTTAATTTTTTTTCCTTTTTTTGTTTTATTATTATTTTTTAAATTATGATTTTATTTATTAATTTTTATTAATTACAAAGATTGTAATGGTCAATCTCCACATAATATACACAAACATAACACTACACGTTTCTGGCAGCTCTGCAGAGTTTTGCGTCATCACATACTATAAAGCGTTTAGGGCATAAGCCTCAAGCAATGGAAAAGTCTCCATAGCTTGAGGCTTACGCCCTAAACGCTTTATAGTCTAAATACATCGTACACCATCAGGCATCTCTCATATTGTGGAGTTATACTTCATAACTGTTTTGCCATCATTGCATCACTCTGGTAACTACCCATCCACCGAAGAAGGGCCAAATAGCCTTGAAACGGTGCTGTCTGGATGATGGTATCCATCTGAGAATAAGTAACATTAGCCTTCTTCTCAGGTGAAGCGTTACTTATTCGAAGTAGTGCAATAGCATGGCAATTCGTTATGAAGGTATTCACAATATGAGATATAACTTAAAACGATGCCGCTTTGGTAATATTCTGTTCATTCAGATTTGGCTATGTATTATTGATGCTTTCGCACTATACTTATACGTATCATTACAGAGCAACAGGGCGGAGATGAACTTATGTTTCTGGAGCCGCTATTGGTGCTAGCTCGGGAGAATGGGGTGGATGGTTAATATGTACAACCAGGGCCAGATTTCCCATTAAGCACCATTAAGCCTAGGGCCTACGAGGAAAGGGAAAAAAAAGAACAGAATAATGCAACTAAAACTTCCAAGTTATATTTCAAAATAAATAAATAATAATAATTCCATAATATCTAGGCTATGTATAACATTTCAAAAGAAAGTATATTTTTTGGGCTTCTTATTGCAGCAAAGTCTTTCATTAACCCCAGGGGCTCACATTTGGTAAGTATGGGCTTGGCACACCCAGGGTCCTGAGCTGGATATCATTGTTCTTCTCTTTCTTGGTGATTCCTTTCTACTTCTCTCTCTCTCTCTCTCTCTCTCTCAGGGTAACTCAGAAATTTTTTTTGGTCGGTGCAGCATAAGCCTCAGGCTTCCTTTCACCATATGGCTAAAAATAATAACGTCTTCAATGTCAATATCACGAGTAATATTGCTCTCAATGCACAGAAAAGCCAAAGACGATAGGCGATCTTCGCTCATAGTTGAGCACATACAGTTCTTGGTTATTATAATTGTCTCTCTTATATTATTTCTCCGTGGTTATTGGATTCTACTCCGTGACGGGCACTGCTACCAAGTACACAGGGTGGTTGTAATGTCTGGTGTTACTGTTGGTCGAGGAACTCTGTGACTATCCTACAGGTGTTCAGAATTGCGACTTTCTGGAGATCGCCTGTTCTCTGGAAGACCTATTGCTGCTAGGCTGCTATGTAGAGTCTTTGGCACCATACCGGTGGTCGACACGATGATTGGGATGGTCGTTACTTCTTGCATGTCACCTCCTTGACCTCATGTTTCAGGTTCGTGTACTTCTTAATTTTTTCCTCATGGGTATTCTGGACATTGCTAGTGTTGGGCACCGCTAAGGCAATCAGGTAGGTAGCCTTTTCCATCTTGCCAACAAGGGTTATGTCCAGTCTGTTGTGAGGGATGGTCTTATCCGTTATTATGGCGCGGTCCCAGTACAGCTCGTGGGTTGGGGTAGTAGTACTGCCTGGGGTTCTTACTTGGAGTATGAACTTTCTTTCATCGGTCAACTAGTATTTCCTCGCTAGCTTCTGATGTATTATCCTGGCTACTTGGTCGTGTCTATGAGTGTACTCAGTCTTGGTGATCACCTTGCACCCCACGGTGTGTGTTGGATCGTTTCTGAGGCCAGGTAGCATCGTTGACATGTGTCATCTGACATTTCGGGCTCCTTTGTGATGTATTTTCTATACTTTCTGGTGTTGATTACTTGGTCTTGGATGGCCAGCATGAATCCTTCCGTCTCGGGAAAGAGCGTCCCGCTTGTGAGCCATCCATTGGAAGCAATATTATCGATGTGATCTTGATGGAGGTCATTGTAGTGTCTGCCATGAAGTGTCTTCTTTGCCCATCTTTCTAGCTTCGTTTCTTGTGCCATCTGGGTGGGAGGGGGCTCCTTGCCTAGGTTGAGTGGGGTATGCCACTTATCTATCTACCATATGGCCTGGTGGAGTGGTGCTGTGTTGTTCTCGAAGTAATCTTTCAGGTTAACTATCGCTGTTTTCTGTTGTTCTATCAGGTCCCTTTCTCCCTCTTTTCAAGCTATTGTTAGTCTCTACACTGCTGACTTGGGTGGTGTTGGCGGCTCTTGGTCTCTTATTATTAACCATATGGTGCAAGGAAGCCTGACGCTTATGCTGCACTAGGCAAAAAAAAAAAATTGCCCTGAGAGAGAGAGAGAAGGGAATCACCAAGAAAGAGAAGAATGATGAGATCCAGCTCAGGATGCTGGTTGTGTGCCAAGCCCACATTCCCCAGATGTGAGCCCCTGGGGGGTTGCTTAAATTTAGAAAATTTTGTTATTGTTGTAGGGTTTTAGGAGCATCAGCGATTAAGGCCATATTGCTCAGTGTACACTGTCTGTAAATTGCATGTTTTCTGTGATCGATTTTCTGTTTGCTGGAGGAAGATGGGCATTGCATCCATCAAGCATACATGTATGTTTTCCCTAATTGCAATAAATATACATGATTGCAATAAAAACTCAAGTTTCTGGGAGAGTAAAAAAAAATAACAAAAAACTATACTACCCTTACCTGAGGCCGACTAACTCAGTCACATTGTGAAAAAAAATAGGCTCCTCCTGTCATCTACGGGACTCGAACTCAGATCTCTGCCACCTGATGTGAGGGGACGGCGATTCTACCAACTATGTATGAATGAGAACAAGTTTAGAAAATTATATTTCTCCTTTTGCATCCAATTATCGATAGATAAAGACTCAAAGCAATAGCGCATTTGGAAAACTTGCAATTAATTTATATTTTATTTGAGATTTTATCAGTTCCGCTACAACGCAGAACACATCACAAACTCATCAGCGAAGTCTTCTTCCAAGTCCAACTATTTCATTAGGGTTACCCGGAAAGTTTTTTTAATCTACTGTTGTGTCTATTTCATCGTCTATTGTGTTTGTAAACAGACAAATCAACCATAGAACACACGCAATTAACAGACATAAGACACAGTACGGCAGATGAATTTAATTATTCGGGTGGCCTAAATATAATAGTTTAGTCTAGTTTGGTTTGGTTTGTGTCTGTAAATTGCATGTGTTTTGCTGGACGGAGAACCGAAGTTTCCGGGAGAGGAACCTTACTATCTACGCCTGAAACCGACTAACTCAGTCACGGAGTGACAAAACCCCATAAAAGTTCCCTGCGTCACGGACGGGATTCGAACCTGGGCCTTTTCCACCCGGTGTGAAGAGTACGGTGACGATACCACTGTCCAGTGCTTCACCTATTCTATCACTATTTTTGAGATCGTCCACAACTGATTATCATTAATGCCATTTCTAAACTGTTCAGTTTTTTTTTTTAATCAGAGTTTTTGCTTCACGAACCAGTGTTAGTTTTTGTTATTCGCATTTTGAGTTATCTACCAGTGGTGCACGGATGTAATATCATTTCAATGATCTCGCATCATCATAACGTAATGACCATCTTGTGTCTGATAGACTTTTGATTGAGATGTTATTACAATGTTTAGACCATCTTTGTGGTGAGGCTGCAAAGAATGTGTAAAACGATTGAAAAATATCGAAAAAATTAAAGGCAGATAAGTAGCTTTCTGGAACGTTGTCCCTACTAAATTAAGAATGTGTGTGGCACATGGAACCATACTGCTAGTTTGTTGTTTTCCTTGATATTGGCGACTCCAGAATACATATAAACTCCAAAAGGAAGGGGATTAAGCTGATTGGTCACTTGATATCGATGGTTCGACTGTTGATGATCCTGCTCAAGCAAACAAACTGAATGAGTATTTTGCATCTACATTCACACATGAGGAATTATTAAGGTTTGAAAATAGCAGAAGGTTATCAAATTGTAGCAGGACACTTAATGATTTTGTAATAACTGAGAGCAGATTGGGGGAGAAATTGTTGAAGTTAAACATAAGAAAGGCACCTAGGGTGGATGGGATCTATCCAGTTATATTAAAGGAGGCGGCAAAGCAACCAAGCAAACCCTTAGCCATAATTATGAGAGCATCCTTGGACTCAGGGGAGTTTCCCACGGACTGGAGATGTGCAAATGTATCCCCAATTCACAAAGGGGGATCGAAGGGTGACACGAGTAATTACAGACCAGTTAGTTTAACTTCTGTTCCAGGTAAAATAATGGAGTCACTGCTTAAAGATCCATTGCAGGATCATCTAGACAAGACTGCACCAGTAATTCATTTGTTGCGCATGGAAGACTGTTGCGCATGGAAGACTATTGTACAAATTGGAGAAGAATGGTATTAAAGGTAAATTGCTACAATGGATAAAAGGATGGCTAAGTGGGAGAAGACAGAGGGTGGTAATCAATGGGTGCTGCTCTTCGTGGACTAATGTTATTAGTGGAGTCCCACAGGGTTCGGTTTTGGATCCTCTGTTGTTTTGTATATTTATCAATGATATTGATGAAGGTATATCAAGCTTAGTGCCTCTCTAACATTCTGCTGTAGAAAACAGTCATCCAATAAATCCACAAAAGTCTTACCTGCGGGTGAGTGACCAACCTTCAATATAGGGAAGGTTAAAATCCCCCTTTACAAGACATTCTGATTTATTGGCTCACTCTAATTCTCTGTACTCGTCACAGTCATTAAGCCTATGACTCCTCCTCTCATTTTTGTTTTAGAAGTGCCTATGTCCCACCAAACTGACTCAACATTGCACTGGCCACCCATGTCAACTGGATGCACTACCTTAGATTTTATGTTTCTTAACTAAGAGCATAATCTCCCCCCTCCTCTCCTGTCTGTCCTTTCTGTACTCCCCATATTCAATTTCTGCATCCCTTATATTTGTGGGACACCATGTCTCTGATATCCGAATTTCATGTCTTGATCAGCCATTCAAATTCATCAAATCTATTTACTATGATCCTAGCATCGTTGTACATGCAAGTATATATGAACCTGTTCTTGCTCTTAGTTACCCAACACAGCCCATGTATTTACTTGTTCTATGACGACTCCCAGCAGTCCGTGAAATCCCCAGCACCTTTCTTTCCAAGCTCCTGCTCATTTCAATAGAAGCAGTGCAAGAATCACTTTCATCTCTGCTTCTTCTTCTTCTTTGGTAGTTGTTGGCGCATCGGCTTCTGTGGCCATAGTGCACCTCCCAAGGTTTTTTGCAGTACTTTGATCTAAGCCCGAGTCGGGATTCGAACCCGCGACCTTTGGGTTGCCAGGCAGGTACTTTAGCCACCCGGCTAGCCCGGTCGGTTTCATCTCTGCCTTGGCTATTGTTAATCTATTAGTCTGTATATCTTCCCTAAACTAGCAGTTTTCCAACCCACTTAACGCACCCACGATGGCATCAGCATATATCCTTACACCCTTTCTATTTAAGGGTATTCCACCCCTGTATAAACAGTCTCTCCTGTTAACAAGCACAGACCACGTTGCAAACAATTCTACCCCACGAGAGCCTTGCATAATCCGTCTAGGGCTGAATTTATCGACAAGGCTCTCATCATTGTTTCAGGGCAGAACTGCAAATAATTTCAAATTTAACTGTAACTTTTCTTCAATATTGACCTGTACTTTATGAACTTAATCTTTATGATTAGGTTCATAAAGATTCACTTTGAGCCCATGCCCAGTAACAATCATTGTTTGATATAATCCTAATGATGGCCATAGCTTATTCCTTTCCATGGTTGTTACATTAGGCATGAGGAGATAAGTCACTCTGCCCAACTCTGAACTGTTCCAACAATCCTGCCATATCTGAATCAACTCCATATTAATTCTTTTCTTCTCCTCTTGTTTGACAACCATATGCCCATATACTCTAATTCTGGACAAGATTTTAATCCGTGGTTGATTCTTTTTAGTCACATATATTAGATATTGCTGTAATATTACTAAATCTACAGGCAGCTTCCCAGATATTACCTGTAAGGCATTATTGGAAACAGCTCTACAGGCTCTAGTGACTCCAAACAGAGCAGCACATCGGGCCGCCTGTAGATGTCTTTGTACATGCAGGTAGTTTATTGCCGAGCCCCATGCACCACACACACGTCACTATCGGGAGAAATATTTATTGATATAGCACTCTCAGTGTCATATCTTTAACTCCCCATTCACATCTTAAATTCCCTTGATCTTGTTATAAACAATTTTCACTTTTTCCCTTAGTACTTCGCATGTGGTACAAGGCTCAGTTTCTCATTCATCATCACCCCCAAATATTTTATCTGGTTCTCGTACCCTACAGTGAGCCCTCTCGTTCTTACAGTGGGATGTCTACTTACACTAAATTTCCCTTTATCATCATACACTTTTTCTTTTTATTATTAGCCATATGGTGCAAGGAAGCCTGAGGTTTATGCTGCACCAACCAAAAAAAATTTCCGAGTTACCCTGAGAGAGACAAAGAAGTAGAAAGGAATCACCAAGACGGAGAAGAATGACGATATCCAGCTCAGGACCCTGGGTGTGCCAAGCCCGTACTCACCGGATGTGAGCCCCCTGCGAGTTTTTTTTTGCAGGAGATGTACTTAATTTATGCATATCTGCCCATATAGGAAGTTTCAACGAAGCCTCTTCAGCTTTACTTTCTATTATTAGCCTAGAGTCTCCATAAATTATCACTGCAACATCATCTGCATGTGCTACCAAATCTATATCCTGCCATTCACTATTTAAATTTCATCTAATACAAAATTCCACAATACTAGTTCAAAGATCGAATCTTGTGGAACTCCTCTTTGTATTATCTTACATACTTTTGTCAGTCTATAAATATTAATAGGACACTATTTGCCTTAGCAAGATACTTTCCCACCATAAGGATTCAACGGCCCCTTAAAGTCCGCAAAAACTCCAAGTGCATACTTATTCATTGTATATTTAACTCTGTCTATCAGAAAATGGCACCTGCTGTAGAACTCCCTTTCTTAAATCCAAACTGCCACTCTGAATACTGTCCTCTTTCCGATACCTATCGTCTAGTCTTTTCACAACTATTCTCTCCAATATTTTCCCAAGAATAGGCATATAGAATATTGGATCTTTAACATCTTTATCTTTTGCTTTCAACAATATCTTTATCAAGGCTTGTTTCCAACAAAGTGGAAAACATTCCTCAAGTAAACAAGTATTGTACATGGGCAAAAATGTATTGGACCATTCTTTAGTAAAGGCCTTAACAACTTCAGGAAAGATCTCGTCTTCCTCTGGAACATTTTTATTCTTTGTCATCTTAACTGCTTCTTTCATCTAGTCCATTCTAAAAGCCTCATTTATATCACTCTGATAACACTGATTTTCTTGCCTTATAAGACTTTGTTCCACAGTGTCTTCCTTCTCATCAGCCTTTAAAAACAATTCCTCTAAAATCACAGAAACAGAGTCCTCCTACATTAAGATCTCAGAGTTGTCAGACTGTATAGAAATTGAACTGTGTCCAATTTCTTTTTTTCCATCTTAATCTTATATGGCAAGCCCCAAGGATTATGACTACCCCCTGTAGAGACAAAATAATATCACAACTGTCTCTTACATTTTCTAATTTTTTTTATGTATCTCTACTCAATTTAATTTCCTTGTATTGCTGCTTATAATCCTCTAATTCTTCATATCCATTCCTCGTGGCTCTCTGAAGCCTCCTATTTTGATTTACTTCTCTCCTCAAAAGGGTAAATCCATTGTGCCATTACGGTACAGATTTATTCAATGTCCTACCGCTTCTCATTGAACCACACGAGACTCGATGAAGCAAGAGAGTGAGCATTCTCCCTTCTTCTGCCACGATGCTGTTCCGTGTCTAAAACCATTCTTCACTCACACAACATCGAATAATGTCCTTGAACTTTTCCCAATTCGCAGAACTCCTCACAAGTATATCTGCACCTTTACTACACATTACATCACTCACCCTTGTTACACTAAATCTGATTACCCGATGGGCACTTGTCGACCATCCATTCAACATTGGCCAATCCTGTACTTTTACTCTTGACGAGGAACGGCTATATTCGATTTGCTCAATACCATATAAAATGTACTCAATTGATTGGGCTTATTCAGAACTTCAAGCCTATTTGCCATTATGCAATCCTCCACTACCTGTTTCTTCCCTCTGCCACAATATAGAATTTGCATTGGCATCCATTTCTATAATGATGTTCTCACTGCTTAAAACCTCACAAATTATCCAGATATTGCAAATAGACACACAGTTCATTCCTGAACTGGCAATATACACATGCAATGTACAATCTGCTTATATGACTCACAATCTCCATGCACACACACACACATCATGCGAGAAAGTCAAACATTACACCTGTGTAACAGACAATTTCACATTACAAATTATCACAGCAGCCCAACAGTTGTGTTCAAACTGCACAATCATAAAATCCATTGGATATCCTTTGACTTTTGAGTCAATTACATACATAGTTGTTCCTGCACCAGGAGACAGTCACACCCTCTTTGCATAACCTTTCAGTTAATTGTGGTGCCTCCGTAGCCAGGTGGGCAGGAGCGGCAGTGCGTAGCACACACTTCTTGATTAGACCGGGGTTTGAGCCCGTGACCACCAATTACGGAGGATGCAGAAAGGTCAGGGAATGACCACCGCATATCCTCGGAGCAATATGGCCTTAGTTGCTAATACTCCTAAAAACCAAATAACAACAAGTTAATTGCAATGCAACTTGATATAAGTGCTGACCATCCACCTGTAAGGTTTTCAACTCTTCTCTATACATCTTTTGTCATCTATCCATATTATATCTTATTCTTGATCTGTTCTACATCCTTTTTATATTCTGAGCATTCTTTATTTCTTACTGAATGGTCAGCACACCTCTCTTTCCTCTTATAGTTTGCACACGTCAGTGCTTCACTCTTAAGGGGACATTCTCGATAAATATGACCATCCCCCACACAGTGCCCACATACAATCTTTGCTTTACAGTTCTTTGCTACATGGCTATATGACAGACATCTGAAACATTTGGTGACAAAAACTATGTCCTTTACTCTATGGTGACCAATAGATAAACACTCTTTCCCCCTTTCCACTAAGACTTTTCTAATAATATTTGGTACCTCTAGTACCTAGTTTCTAGTGCCCTTATCAACAGCTATTACAGAAGACCCAGCCAATTTGGAAAGTATAAAATAAAATATATTCTTGAATGAAGAAGAAAGGAATGGCCAGTTCCTGCTTACTTACGGCGTAGTATAACGAGTAAGGCAAACTTACCACAAAGACGAGACGTGGGAAAAAACCAAGAATTCAAGAATATATTTTATTTTATACTTTCCAAATTGGCTGTTTAATTCTATTACAATACCAGGTTCTCTTACTACAAGGGACGGGAAGTTACTCCCGGTATGTTCCGACGTAAATTTTGCTTTACTACTCTTCCTTCACTTTATCTATATGCTATCTTTTTCTACATTTCGTACCTCAAGAACTATTAGAGTAATTCGAGGGGGATTGAGGTACTATTACTTTTCTATCACCTTATTTCCGTTCTCCTTATTTGGCAACAGCTGACTATCTTTTGTCATCCAATAACATGTTATATAGTATTATTGGTTCTTTACTATCACCATGATTTGCTTTTTACTTTGATCTCGTTGTCTGGGCTATCGGTCGGGCTAAAGTCATCTAGCCTGTTAACCAACTTAAATTCGTTTACCTCCCTAACTAATTATCTTCTATCCACTACTATTTTCTAGTTTAATCTTAGCTTAACTTAGTTGTCACCCTTACAGATATCCTTATGATATCTATTTACCATTCGTCAGGAATAACAGGCAGTTGATAACAGAAACTGATAGCTCGCCAATTGTAGGAGGACACATTGTAAGGGTTAGCCCTCGATAAAGTCCTTTGCAATGTCTCCCCTATCCTTACTACAATTGGCTTGACATAGTTATTTAGTAATTATCCTTATATATATATATATATATATATATATATATATATATGTTTCATTTTTGCTTATAACAATTATGTTTCCCTACCAGGTTATTACCATGGACCAGAGACAGCTATGACAGCTATCACAGCCATTAGTTACCACCTGCTCATTCACACTATGTTCATAGATATTAAGACTGATGTAATGTTTTATCTAGACATTGATGGCATTAATCAGCTCTTCTCTCCCTTGTTAGGTTCTTGTTTAGGTTTTCACTGATTGTATCACCATTATAATTAATTATCTTACGTTTATAACTGTTAACTATGTGACATATCCACTATATATATATATATATATATATATATATATATAGCCCACACAGACAAAACACAAATTTATCCGGAGAAAATATTTAACATATTTATATACTTGTATATAGTATGTACTCTTTATGTACTCCATAAAATATTCCTCAAAGTAATCCTTATGCAATCTAACTTTTAAGTCAAGCTGATTTATGCAATAAAGTACAATTAAAAATCAACTTGAATACTACACTATACTAATTTATTACAGAGAATGGTTCATTTCAGGATGTTTTGATAAATCTTGTCTCTGAACAGCTTAAATGTTTTCAAAATTTATACAGTAACTATGTTGTCTGCCTTTTAATAGCAATATTCATATCAAACTGTAACTATGATACGACAAATTTTTTGATAACCTGTATTCATTAAAGTTCCAGTAAAGTGGGGTCATAGTGGATAAATAAATGAAGTTGACAGTGGAGAATGATTAAGACCTGGAGGTAATTGTGCAATCAGATGTGAAGTTCTGTGAGTGGTGCAGACAGGCTGCCAAGATAGCTCCATGGAGTTTTATCAATGATATGCCAGGTGATATGGGAAGCAAGTTTTTGCCAGCAGGGATAAGGGGATGATTATCTTGTTGTATAAGGCAATGATTAGGCCACATCTTGAGTACTGCATACAAGCCTGGGAGCCTCATTTTAGGAAGGATGTGGATCTGTTGGAACAGATGCAGAGAAGAGCAATAAGATTAGTGAGAGGAATAGAAGAATGCTCTTACCACAAAAGGCTTTAGTTTTGCACACTGCAAAACTGAAAAACAATTGTAAATGGCAACTGCGAGGAGATCTGACCGAGATGTTTATAATTTTGAAAGAACCGAGTAAGCTCAATGCTAGAGTGCCTGGGGCACACATGGAGGTGGAAGAATCTGTAAAGGAGGCCATGGTGGACACTTCTCCACCTAAACAATGAAATCCTTTCTCTTGAACAACTGCACACAAATGTATAAATTCAAATTGAGGAAGGATGCTTGCAAGACAGATGTGCAGAAATTTGCCTTCAGCCAGAGGATAGTTGATTGTTTGAACAAATTTCCATCTGGTGTTGTAGAAGTGGATAATTTGAATAAATTCAAGGAAGAACTAGACAAACTATTAGAGAGGATGGGCAGGTGATATGGGAAGCAAGTTTTTTTTTTTTTGCTGATACATAAAGCTATGCTTTCTGTATGCTACATAAAGCTTGCTTTCTTGCATTACTTTCCACTACTAATACTTTGCATTTTTCAATAACTTAAGTTAAATGTCTGTGCTGAATTTTGGCTGAGAAAAAATCATTACTAATAATATTTTTAACTGTACATTAATGTATTTTTAATGGGACTTTTAAAGTTGCTATACACAACAATTCATCTTATTCAAGTTTTTCTGTACATTACAATATTCTTATATAGTATTCTTAGTAATCAGGCAGAGCAAATCATTTATAACTCTGAAGAACGTTTTACAAAGCATACGAGCAGCTTCTGACAATGTCAACTTTTCACACAGGAGTAAAATTCCTTATGAAAATTTAATTCTATGTAAACAGAATGACCATATAAAGGTTATGTCAAAGTTCTGATATATACCAACTGCATATACACACTCGCATGTATCAGGAATAAAAATGAAGATATTTTTAGATATGTTATAAAATCAATAGCCAATGCATTTTCTTTCAACTATTATTATTATTGAAAATGCTTTATCATTTTTTCCGGGCTCATTTCTTTTTATTCCTGATCTTTTATTATAATTTTGATATTAAATATAAGAAATGTACAAAGATTTTATCACAACTATCAATACAGACTGCATAAATCGCACATCAGAAAGTCAATCTAAATAATTGATTTCTTTGTTCCTTTTCTTTAGTTGCAAATTTTATAAATAGTATTTTTGAAAAATATAACAGCATATTTTTAATATCTTGTTTAGAAATTAACACTGAACTCTACCACTATGCACTGATACAGTATTCTTGATTACATAAAAAAGAAAAGCAATTCATCTGCTTTGATTAAAACCTTTTCAATAATGATCAATATTTTTATGTAAACTTCATATAACCATCACCTTTAAGAATACTATAAAAGACATAAAAGGGTTTACCTTTTCAGTTGGCACATTATGGATGAATATGTATATATTCAATTAAAAGGAAGCAAAAACATGGAGCAATGTTGAAGGGGCAGTGTAACATTAATTTGATAACCTTGTTTTTATCACTTCACTAGGAAATTTGTATTACAGAGGGATTTATATATTAGCATTGTTCTTTTCTTGAAAAGAAGTAAAGGTAAGTTCAACACAAAATTTTATGCTTAGATTATATTTTTATCTTGTATGTTGACAGAAATGACAGGCTGCATGATTTACGGATCACTTGACACTACAAAGATTATTTCTAATAATTTAACTAATAGAGTTTAGCCCAATGCAAAATAACATGAACATGATTTACATTATTAGTATATTTCAGATTGCCTTTCTAAACTTGGTAATATGATTGACATAAGTATACACACAGCATATTAGTCATAAATAATATATAATTAATAAATAAAAGTTAAATTCTATTGTATATTACTACAGGAGAAATGTGATGTTTTATGGAAAAAGAGTAATACAAAGCGTGTGTATGTGTAGTATTGGTATACACAGACATTCATATTTATGTGTTTTCTTTCTTTAACACACAGGCATGAACAAATACAAAAGAAAAAGTAGTTTACAAATGTATGTGTGCTTGAATATTTCAAAAAATTCAGACAAAGATCAAATCATGCACTTAACACAACCACACACACAGAGACTACACAAACTTATACATGTATTGTGCACTGGAGGGAATGTTGCATAAGTGGGATATTTTCAGGAACTTGAGAATTCAACAAAATGTACTATTATTTAATGCTACAAAGAGCAATGAACAGCAAAAACAGCAAAATGTTACAAATTATGAGTATGGTGCTAAACATGATAATCATAGGCATTTTTTTTTTTTAACATCTCTCCCCCCCTCAATTGCAAAATTTATAGAATTGCATTTACCTGGTCATGTTTAAATTTAATTTTGCATAAATGTATCTGTGTACATGTATATATATGTATACCTTGCTTTCACTGACTCTCACACATACATATATATATACATACACATTGTATCAGTATAGACATATACTATTGATACAATGTAACAGAATCACAATTTTGGTTTAATCACCTGGTTTAGTTTTCTTTATAAAAGTAACAACGAACAGTGCAACAAAAAATTCTAACTTATATATTAACAAAAATCTGAGGTTCAGCCCATTGTTTAGTTTTCCTGCTTTAATTGTTTTAAAGCAATTATCTAACATTTTGATTAATGATTATTAAGACCTTTAAGTTTCAGGAGACAATATCATAGCTATAAAAAGTTGACAATCTTTACACAGGTAACATGCATGGGCTTTTATTTAACATACATCATAAAGATTTCATGTTTTGATACTTCATGGCTTATAGGAGAATACTTAGGCTATAGGAGAATAGAATAAACTCTTGGGGAGATCAAATGTAAAATTATAACTTCTTGAGTTAAAAAAATAAATAATAATTTCTGAGACTGCAATATGTAAGAGTAAATGAAAAACACATACAAATGTAGTGGTGATAAAAGCACGTATGTTATGCAATAGTTACTTCAGTTAAGAAGTGTTATTTATTTTAATTTTTTTCACGAGTTAAGGCCTTAACAGATGAAATTTCAAGAACTGCTATTGACATGAAGCTTACTCTGATTTCCTGATTTAATGGGACTTCCGGAAGCACTGGATGACACTGACTGCGACGTAGGACTGTCCTGCATAGCAAGGCTGGGAAACACAGATTTATGACTGGCAGTATTGTGCTCTAGTCTAGATGAGGCTTTCATACCTAAGGACACTTTAGTGACACTTGTTCGTTCCTTCTCACTATGGCACATAAAGGATTCAGAAGAAACAATGGTATCTTCTTTGTGCTTTTGTTTCTGATGTTGAGGAGAGCCTTTCCTCTTTCCTTCTAGCTCTACTTCTTCTTGTTTCTGTTTACCATAACACGAAGAACACAGGTAACTGGTAGCAGCGGTACCATACATGTTACATCCATGATTAATGCAACGAGAAGGATACAAATTTGTATCCTTCTTTCTATCACAACCTTGTCTCTGTTTTAATTCCCTTTCTTGAAGGTATCTACACCTAGCAGAATTCAAATAGTTTCTTATCATTTCTTCTTGATATTCATGCCTTTTATCAGTATGAATTACAGCTGCAATAATGCTGTCTGGAGTACCAACTATGCCACTTGTAGCTAATTTGGAGACTAATGCAGTATCCTTTAGCTTTTTATTTTTGAGTGATTCCATTGATTTACTTTCTGATGCTCCCTTTATAGATCCGGCTCTCCGAGTAATGCTACCAAAGTTCTTTTTTATTTTTCGGCCCATGCTTTTGCCAATGCTCCCAACCTGTTTTGCAACATTCTGTAGCTGCCGAGCTGCTTTACTCTTGTGCTGTGTAAGTAATCCATTTGGGCTAGATGATCCTGATGCCGTATCCATCATGCTATCATCAGAGTCAAAACTCCCAGCTGCCGATCTCCTGTCTCCTTCTGTGCCTGTAGACAGTGTGTCATCATCCTGTAGATCTAATGAATCTTGTCTCTCCATTCTGGGAAGTGGAATTTCAGTAACATCCAAATATTCATTCAGTAATCCCAATTTATCTTTATCAGTTAATGTGAGCTTTGATATAGTGATGGGATCATTTTCATCATTACTCCAAGTAACTTCTGAGCCTGGATCAACTGCAAACTGAATTGATAAGAGTTTATGCTCTGGATCTATCACTGGTACTGCAGCTGAAAAGAAAAGCATAAACACTACTAGTAGAATAAAAAAAAATCAAAAATAAAAAAAAAATCACTATTTTGAAAGAAATTTTGCTATTTATTACTATGAGACTTGAATAATTTGAGTCTATCCAAATTCTTTATATACCAAAAACCCAATATAAAATACTATGCAAAATATTTTTGCCTGTTTAAGCTTATTTAAAGTGTTGGCATGTCTATAAACATTTGATATGATTGCATAATTTAACAAATATAATATGAACCAAAAGCCAAGATGAATTAAAAAAAAAAAAAAAAACATTTATGTTTGTGATTTACAAACAATATAAGGAACAAAAAAAAACAAAAAAAAAAACTGGATACTACAATCTTACATGCATCATTAAGTAAATAGATCATTAAAGAAACTGTTCAATGAGACCATGACCAACTCGTTCTGACTTGTTCATACACATTATTCTCCAAAAGGCTGGATGCGTAACTGTATGTGAAAAATGATTAATACTTATCTATATAATATCCCCGAGTTATTAAATGTCTTATATAACAAAACATTCCTTAATTTAACCATTTGCCTGACTGGTCTACGTGTGGTACAGGCAGATGCAGAAATTGAAAACTGATAGGCATATAAGCAGCACTGGTTGTTTTGATGTCACAGTACCAAAATTTTGATTGCAAAAAAATTTAGCTACTGTGAACTAGATGGCTCTAATCATATAACAAGTGATGAGTAAGACATGGGCAACCACCGATCTGTCAGTTTATATAGTTCATTGGTGGGAAAGGTCATGGAGTCTGTGGTTAAGGATACAATACAGGACTATCTAGATAGGAGAGGTATTCTAAATGGATAAGAGCATGGGTTCATGAAGGGGCAATCTAGCCTAACCAATATAGTTAATTATTATGATGAAATCATAAAACGGTTGGATGCAAGAAGAAACTTTCACATTATTTACCTTATAATATCCATCATGCTATCATCAGAGTCAAAACTCCCAGCTGCCGATCTGACTTTATGGGGAAGCAGATCAAAAACTTTAATTTCATTAAAGTTTTTGATCTGCTTCCCCATAAAGTCACATCTTGAATACTGCATACAGGTGTGGAAGCCTCATTTTAGGAAGGATGTAGATCTGTTGGAATGGATGTAGAGAAGAACAAGATTAGTGAAGGGAACAAAAGGGCACTCTTACCAAGAAAGAGTTCAGTTCTGAAAATTGCAGCATCTGGAAACTAGGTACCTGTGAGAAGAGCTGAGTGAAAATTACTTAAAATATTTTTGAAGTTTAGTCAAAAATATTTTAAGTAATTTTGACAATTGTCTTCGATTTCCAGTCTGTTATTAGTGGTTGGTTTAGTTTTGGGTGGGTTGATTTGCTACGCTTTGCTCTTCCTTTTGGCAGTGAGTAGGTAATGGAAATTGAATACAGGATTAGTTTTTAAGAAACCCGTATACAGGGTGATTCACTACCAGTGCGACAAACTTGCAGGAAGTGTAGGGGGCACAAAGACAAATCGGAATCACATAGCATTGCAGGGTCCGAAATGGCTTTGTCATGCGGTAGGGGATGTTGAATGGGAGGTCGCACGAACAGCGATCTCACTGGAAGTCAGCATTTGCGAACCGTTTCTGTTGAAGAAACCAAGTAGCAAAAGTCCTCCGGAGTGGATAATCCGCAGGCTCCAATGACTGGACACATTGCAGATGGCATGGACTCATTTGGTTTGTTGACAGTATCCTCCATACAGTGGATTGGGAAATACCCAATCGTTGGCCTATCGCTCGAGTACTCTTACTCAGATTGCCTTCTGCAAGACGTAGGACATTCTCCTCATTGTCTGGCATCCTTGTCATTCGCTCTTGATTCATGGTACCTCTCGTGAAACAACCAGTCTCACGTAACCTTCTGTGCACACGTGCGAAAATCGTATGATGAGGAGCACGGGAAACGTTCCTGGTACAAGCGCAGAGCGGTGCGCCCGTTACAGTCCGCAGCTCCATATGCAATGTGCATGTCGGCCAGTTCAACGTTTGAATACTCGTCCATCCTACTGCTTCAGGAACCGGTTCGCAAATGCTGACTTCCAGCGGGATCGCTGTTCATGCGACCTCCCGTTCAGCTTCCTCTACTGCACGACGAAGGCATTTTCGGACCCTGCAATGCTATGTGATTCCGATTCGTCTTTGTGGCCCCCTACACCTCCTGCAAGTTTGTCGCACTGGTAGTGAATCACCCTGTATATTAACAATATTTTAAAGCATATCATGTTATAAATTTAGTCCTTTCACATAATGTATTAATTGGATCAATTTGATGTGAGTGTCGGGCTGAAGAATTTTCCTATCAAAAGGTATGAGTACATCTTTATATTTTACAAAAATTATTTCCCACCATAATATTTAAAATTTATTGCTAATTTATTCTCTTATGTAATTATTACAGTATACTGCTTATTGTGATAACGTAGAATATTATTTGCATAATGTTATCACTTTTATGAAGTTTGAATCAGATAGTAATACATATTGAATTCTGATTGGAACTTCCTAACACTTCCAAAAAACAATGTTTATAGTAATCAGAACTTTGGTTTTCATATCACTTTTTTCTCTTAATGCAGTTTAGGCATGTGCAGTGGAAGTGGTTGTGTACTGTTATTACATTTGTGGCTATTTTTGCGCATTACATTAGTGAGTATGCTTTAGGCACGTCAGTGACTCAGAACATATTGCGATGTATATGTTATGTCTGTAAATTTCATTTGTTTTGTGATTAATTTGCCTGTTTGTTGGATGAAAAACTAAAGTTTCTAGGAGGAAAAAACCATATAAACCCCATCTAAAACTTACTTAGCTACATCGGATTATGTAATATCCAGGTTTGTTATTGAACTCTGACATGTTATGTATCCAGTTACTGCTGTGGCTTCATACAGTTAGCATTAGAATTAGTAGAGGCATACGATGCAAGAAAGCAAGCTTATTTAGAATCAGCTAAAAAAAAAACAAAAACATCCTGTTTCCCCATCCATTCACACTAAAAGCTTCTCTAGTTCAGCTCTGAATTTATTTAAGCTGTCAAATTCCACAACGACAGATGGAAGTTTGTTCTAGCAATCAACCACCCACTGGCTAAAGGCAAATTTCCACACATCTATTCTACAAATGTCTTTCCTCAATTTGAATGTATACCCTCCCCCCCCCCCCCCGAGGTGCAAAATCTGAGAAAGAGGAAGAATCCCATAAGCACTGAGCTTGCTCAAACCATTCAAGGCCTTATGCTCCTCAATGAGATCACCTCACAGGTGCCTAGTTTCCAGACACTGTAATTTGCAAAACTTAAGCCTTTCTTTGTAAGAGCAACCCTTTGTTACATTCACTAATCTTGTTGCCCTTCTCTGTACTCGTTCCAGTAGCTCTACATCCTTCCTAAAATGAAGCCTGAAGGCCTGTATGCCGTACTCAAGGTGTGCCGTGACCACTGCCTTATACAAGGGGATAATCACCTCACCTTCTTATCTGTGCTAGCGAAATTCCTAAATATATTATTGACAAGACACCATGAGCTACTCTTGCAGACTGTCTGCATTTCTCAGAAAACTTCATATCTGACTACACAATTACTCCCAGGTCTTTTTCATTCTCCACTACCCTGAGTGTAGTACCACACAGTTGATATGTCACTCTGGGGTTACTGCTACCCATATGCAGTACTCTGCATTTATGAATGTTAAAATTCAGCTGCCATCTCTTAGCCCATCTGCTCAATGTTTCTAGACCCTGTTGCAGTAGCATACTGTCATTAGTGTCATTAAGAATCCTGCCAACCTTCGTATCGTCTGCAAACTTGGATATTAAACCTAATATACCTTCATCAATATCATTAATAAATACAGAAAACAACAATGGGTCCAATAACCAAACCCTGGGGGACCCCCCCCCCCCCACTAATAACATTAGTACATGAAGAGCAGTTTTCCAGTGATTACCACTCTGTCTTCTCCCACTCAACCATCCCTTTATCCATAGCAGCAATTTGCCCTTAATGCCATACTGCTCCAATTTGTACAGTAGTCTTCCATGTGCAACAGTATCAAAAGCTTTCCTAAAATCTAAGTACAGTGGATTTCAGTTATTTGGGCCATCGGTTAATCAGGGTAGCCACTTATTTGGGACATATATTAAAGACCACAACCATTCGAGAAAATAGCCAGAGTTTTCTTGGCTTAATTGGGACAACATGCCATTTAATTGGGGCAGGAATGTGCAGCACTCGAGATTACCCTACGATTGTCTCCGACCATACCATGTGGTTCGGCTGGATTTCTGGGGGTCACAACCATAAAATAATAAAAACAATTAAACAATTAGCAGTTTCCAGTTTACTGGGCTTTTCTGTTAATGCAATCTATTATACACAGATAGTAAACTCAATCTTATTGCATTTGCAATAATACCAATTGCTGGAATTCTAAGAGTTTTTACATTATTATGGTGAAATGTGTTTCCCCTTAAATGAAATCATATAAAAAACAAATTTTCAGAATCTTCTCTTCATTCCTATTTTTTAAGCTTCCCAATTTGTTACTCCATATCTCACTTGCACATATCGTGTTAGTTGCAATTTGTGTGCCATGTTCTTTGTTACTGATTGCTTATCTTTTTTACTGTTATAAATTTTACAACTCCAACCCCCCCAAAAAAAGTCAGTGAAAACAAATATCAACTACAGTTAGTATATGTATTAATTAAGCTATGCACATAAGCATAAATTAATTTTTATTTTGATAACCTGTGGAAAAATATTCTTCCGATTTTCAAGTATTACTTATTTTCACATATCATTGCAACACCAGGGTACCTGCCCACCCACCGATGAGGAGCCAATAAGCTCTGAAACGGTGCCATATGGGTGATGGTATCTGTTGAGAATAAGTAACAATAGTTTTCTCCAAATGGTAAAGCGTTACTTATTCGAGGTAGCGCTTATTTTTATTTTATTGTTATTATTGGTTTTTTTCTTAGGAGCATTAGCAACTAAGGCCATATTGCTCCAGGATATGCAGTGGTCATTCCCTGACCTTTCCGCATCCTCCGTATTTGGTGATGATGGGCTCGAACCCCGGTATAATCAAGAAGTGTGTGCTACGCACTGCTGCTGCTCCTTCCCACCTGCCTGCGAGGTAGTGCAATATCATGGTAACTCATTGTGAAGGAATTTACAATATGAGATATATACTTAATGCCAATTAATAACTACTTAAGTAGTTGACTACATATGGAAATGATGCAATTGCACTAACTTGTATGCTAGAATTAAAATTTAATTCACAAATGTGATCACAAAGACCAGCACTTACTACATATTGTATTAGAATTTGTGCAAAGCACCTAGTGTATTCAGCTACCATTTCCAGAGGATGCCCTCAGGGGTCAGTACTGGGGCCTTTCCTCTGGAACACAGTCTTAGATCAGTGGATAACAAAATACCACGAGGAGACTATGAAAATTGCTTATGCCAACAATTTAGTAATTGCTGTTGAAGGCCATTCGAGGAAAAAAATGCAAATTATATTAAATGATCTATTTGTATGAACCAAACTTAAACTAAAAATATCACCAACAAAGACCAACTTTATGACCTTCAAAGCTCATTTTAACTATAATCAACCTCCTAAGATCTTGATAGACAACTCTCAAATCCCGTATGTATCCAAAAACAAATATTTAGGCATCCTAATCAATGATAAATTAAGTTTTCTACCACATGTATGTAAACTTAGAGATAAAATAAGGAATTTGACTGCCTCAATAATAAGAATACCAAGGAAAGAATGGGAACTTAGTAAAAGGATCTTGTTTTTATATTATAAAACAATATTTCAGCCAATAGTCTCATATGTGGCAACCATTTGGTATCAGAGTCATAACAGTTAAAATGAAAATGAAACTTAATTCTCTTCAAAGATCCATGTTATTATCTGTTTTAAATTCCCCTAGAACTGTATCAAACAATGCATTACAAGTCTTAGCAGGAACCATTCCCCTGGATTTGTATATCATATTCAAGGGGATGACAGGTTGGCTTAGGAACTAATGGGAATAACATCTGATCCAGTGAATGAGGTCAAACAAGAGAAGAAAAGATTGTGGAAACATCTGACATCTGTGTGGCAGGTTCGGTTGAATGCCAGCAAACATGGAATAGTTATGAGGCAATTTATAATCAAAGTGGACTTTACTGGGGCCAAGAAAATAAATCCTTGGTTTGCTCCTTCGATGAATACAACATACTTATTAACGGGACATGGCTCCCTCAGAGCAAAGTTACATGAACGTGGACTAGAGCCATACCCTTACTGCACTTGTGTGGGTGTGGAAACTTGGTCTCTTTTTTTTTTATTCGACTGCCCACAGTATCTTCAGGCACATCTAGAGTTGTTTAGCAGTGTACCAGATCTGACAGAGGATAACGTAAGTCCCTTGGTCGAAAGCAGTAGGAATTTTAATGCTTTACAGATTTTTAGCGACTGTTTTTAAAAGAAGACTAAAAATAAGATCCCTTCAGCCTCGAGGAAATTAGATGTAGGATGTATAGATGAATTATTAAAGAAACATACACTAAGATTATTTGATTAGTTTCTCAGCTGGTTGGAAGTCGCAGATCAGATAGAACTCTAATGGAAGGATATACAGAGACCCTCAGGTGTTAACAGGATTCTCTAAAGAATGTTGATTGGTTCTTATGCAGTTATACCTAGTAACCTCGTGTGGTCTTAAATGACATCTAGATTTGTGACCATATAGATATGAACTACAACAAACATACACTAGAAAACTACATGAACTTAATGAAATGTGTTTTTCACAAGAACTTTTGTAAGAGAAAATACTCCATTTGCTTACCTATGGACTGTCATTGGAATTACAAATCATACACGTTAGGATTCTCGGGAAAAAGAGAATAATTATAAGTCTCCAACAACTAGAAGAGAACCACCTGAAGAAGAGTTTTTTAAGACTTATGCTGGCACAGAATGGAGAAGACTACTGGGACTGACTTCTTTCGAAAATAAGAAAATGTACTGAGAACATTTGGACCGTGGTGAAAAAGACTAAGACCTTAGGAAATCGTGTATATATGTTAATATAATTGTTACAGTTGTTTTGCCAGAACATCCTCCAAGCCTTGGAGTGGTTGGTCCTGGTGACTCGGGACCAAAATTACATATCTCCTAAGAACAGGAGTGTTTTGGTCAAGATACTCAGACCATAAATGTATATAATTACTAGTTGTTTTTTTTTTTTTTTTTTTTGCTGGCTCTCAGGTATGGGCAACCTGGCAGCAGGATTTCAGGCACCCGCCAGTATTGCACTACCTCTGGCAGGTGAAAGATTTTCGGTGGTAATTACACCAGTACAGGATGACTGTTGACCCAGGCCCGGTGCTAGGGATGGGCACCAGGCAGCAGCTGCCCATGTGTTGGCTGCACCTGGTGGCATAGTAGCCTGACACAAACAAAACAACACACATTAATATTTACACACATACACTTACACTTTTTCAAGCCCATTATGCAGAGTTTCTGCACCATAACAGAGAATACAAAGGTGGAGATGGGCTAATACCTAGGAGTCATCCCGATATAAGAACACACACACACACACACACACACACACACACACACACACACACACACACACACACACACACACACACACACACACACACACACACACACTACCTTGATTACCATTATATAGAATGGATATACAGTAGACTCTAGATTTCCCGGGATAGATGGTAAAAAACAAATCCGGGATAATCGATTTCCCGGTTAATAGAAAAATACAAAAGTCCCCGACATACGTAAGAGATACGTTCCAGGACTTCTTACTTCCTCGAGTTTTACGTAACTCGGGAATGACTAATATAACATATTGCTACTGTATTATTATTGACAAATCTGAATTCCGTGCGATACTTGTTAATGTTTGGCCATTTTGATACATCCTTATTATAATGATTCCTTAGAGATTTAACAGATGCGCCGTTTTCAACCTTTTGAATAATTTCAAATTTTTGTTTAACTGAAAACGCAACTCTTTTGTTTTTACCCATCATTTTCATGATTTCTAAACAAAAAAAAAAAAAATAAATAAATAAAATAATATAAAAAAATTTCGACATCCCTGACATAAATAACGAAACAAAATTTGTCCTTTTGCGCTGCAACGGAGCACAACAATTGACGCGACGCACTAAACATTTGGTCTCTTTTTTTTCGAGTGGCGGGTGTAAAGACAGCGGGGTTTGCAAGATAATAGGTACACTAATAATCTCCCAATGACGATTTATAATGCCGCTTGTCGCTTATGTTGTTGTTATTTTGGTTTTTAGGAGCATTAGCAACTAAGGCCATATTGCTCCGGGGATATGCGGTGGTCATTCCCTGACCTTTCCACATCCTCCGTATTTGATGGGCATGGGCTTGAACCCCAGTCTAATCAAGTGTGTGCGCTACGTACTGCTGCTCCTGCCCACCTGGCTACGGAGGCGTTGCTTATCACTTATTTATGACTTGCAAAATATCTGTTTATATCTATTCTAGTTATTACTTGAATTTTTTGATTTCTGGTTTATTATTTTATTATTATTTTTTTTTTTATTTGGAGTCTTGAAGTGTCCTAGTTAATCCGATCCCGGTTAATCGAGAGTCTGCTGTGTATATATATATATGATAATGTCTATAAAACTGTATATAATCTTCTATATAAATTGTTTATCTCATGAGAATGTACACAAAATTGTGTGTGTGTAAATAAATGGAATGGAACTGCATACTGTATAGTATTTTACTACGGTAAGTCCATCGTAATGTAATTTGATCATACAGTAAATCAATCATAAAGTGGGGGTCCACTATATTTTTAGCTATTTACATGGAACTTCACATAATTGGGGCAGCTGCTCAATCGGGCTAAAGTGCACTAGTCCTGTGTGTCCCAAATAACCGGAATCCACTGTACATGACATCAAAATTATTTGTTGCATCCAGTTCCTTTGTGATTGCATCATAGAATCCAACAAACTGGTCAGACAAGACTTTTCCTTAACAAACCCATGCTGTATCTGAACTATGACTGCAGTCTTATCTAGATGGTCTTGCATTACTTCTTTAACCAGAGACTCCATTAATTTCCCCTGAACAGAAGCTAAACTAACAGAAGTTAAAAGTTAGTGCATTGCATCAAGTCAGTATGTAGTAAGTAACTTTGGTTGACTTAGTACTACATACTGACTTGATGCAATGCACTAAATAAACTTCTATGTCTAGTAAGTACCACAGTCTGAGGCTTTCAGCCCTAAATTTTTATTGAGCTTTAAACTACTGCATACCAGTTGGCATCTCTCGTATTGTGGAGTTAACTTCACAACTGGATTGTCAGTAGTAATACCATCAGGTACATAGCCACCCACCAGTGAAGGGATAAATAGCCCTGAAACAACTGTCTGGGTGGTGGCATCAACTGAGAATAAGTAACAATAGCCTTCTCTAGTGGGGAAGCATTACAATATGAGATGCAAATAAAATGCCATGTGATAAACTTTGGTTGACTTACTTGTATGTCTAATTAATGAAAGTAAGTGTGTGTGTGTGTGTGTGTGTGTGTGTGTGTGTGTGTGTGTGTAAAGTTACACCTCCTGAATCTGGCAATCCATTATTTAGTACCACCCCTTTGAAGTTATATTTAAGGGAAAAAAAATGGGTGAATCCAGCAAATCATTTCATAATTGTCAAATTTAGTTCAATTGGTCATTCACCAAAGTGGCACATTAGAGCTAATTCTGCAGACTACACGTATCATCTCGGAGATTTAAATTTTTACTGGGCATCAACAACATTTTAAACTTTGACAGATCGTGGGATTAAGTAATTGTTGCTTGTGAACAAGAGTAGCGATTCAATGATAATAAACAATGGATTACTCAGTTTGAGAATCATGATTCATACATGAAGCATTATGTTTAGGTAACAAATGAAGCTGGATATGCCCATATGCCAATTAAAAAAAAAAAAAAGAGTGAATAGTCCAGAGGATGTAGCCTTTCGAAATGCATATGCAGGTCCTATATACATTGTAGAAAAGGTTGTATTTTCAAAGAGGCTTGACACTGAATTCACTGAAGTGACTTTACAAAACTTTTTTGGCTTTCCCCCTCTGAAACTTACTGTACACAGTATAGTATATTTTGGAGAGAGAGTAATTTTATTTTTTTTTATATTGTACATTTACTGTATATATTATTCTTCTTGTTAAAAAAAGACCACACTTGTACAGTACTATCTACAATCCTCAGGGTCCTGAGCTGGATATCATCATTCTTCTATTTCTTGGTGATTTCCTTCTAATTTTGACTCTCTCTCTCTCTCTCTCTCTCTCTCTCTCTCTCTCTCTCTCTCTCTCTCTCAGGGTAACACTGAAATTTTTTTTTTTTTTTTGGCTGGTGCAGCATAAGCTTCAAGCTTCCTTGCACCATGTAGCTAATAATAATAAGTTTCAGCACAAAGAAAACATTTTTTGCAGCTTCTTTCTTTCATGACTATAATATGACCACCCAAAATCCAGAAAATTCTAAGATCCAGCAAGGATCAGGTCCCCAGATTGCCGGATTTGAGGGATTGTATATACTTTAATATAAATTTAGAATAAAACTATATGTTGTCACTGCTCCCTAAGAATCTGACCTGGCAATAATTAAAGAACTTAAATCATATATATATCAGATGTGGCCTGACCATGGTTTGCAAGCTGCTTGCAATTATTTTAACACCTGAATTGCTGCTCTCAGGAATATATGGATTGGGAAAATTCATGTCTCAAAATAACACTTAGATATAACAATAAATTATATATATATATAAGAACACAAAAACCTCATAAGTAGCAATCAAATATCTAATGATTTTAATACCAGTTGAAATTTTTTCAATAAATTCAGTTTGTAATTTTTATTCATACCAAAATAGACAGCTATGTCTTTAGTTATGAAAATACCAAAAATTTCCAGAAAACATTTTGCCTTTACACGAGCCATTTCTCTACTGGAAAATGGCACAAAGTTGCCCTCAAAAACGCCTGTTAACTTACTTCTTAAACTGCCCCCCCCCCCAAGATATAAAATTAATAATAATTCAACTCTTTTTTTTTTTTTTAAATGGTATTATTTTATGCCAGCTTATAAGATAGTATTTTTTTACTTTATTCATTAATGAGCATATTAAATGTAGTTGGTTGAAATGAAGCTATTAACCAATTTTGAAATGGCTCAATCTGAAAAGTGAATTTTTATTGCCTATGTGAATTTATTAAAAGTCACCCATGTACTTCAAAACACTTGTCTGTCAAATCTTCAAAAACTATCTTGTGCAGCTCTCACAGTTATTAAGTTTGGCCACCCCTGGTATATAAGGTAAACATTTAAAGGCTAAAATTAAAACAGAACTAATGAATTTATCTTTGGTAAATTCTGTAAGTACTATAATATTTAGTCATATATAATCTTGCTTAACCCCTCCCTCCTTCCTTTCATAAAAAATGGAGAATGCAAAAAGATAAAGTGAAAAGATAATTACCTGGAGGATTAGGAATTTTATCAACATACGTCTCCCTTTCCATAGCAACTAATGCAGAGAAATGTGCTGCATCATAAGTAAGACAAAGAGGAGAACGATGGCATTCAGCAGGAGGACATTCCAGAGGTAGATAAATGCCCCCAAATGGAATAGGAGCAAAGGGTTCTCCTGTCACATCCTTAAGAACAGTATCAGCAATTACTATTATTGGTCTTCTCAGCACATGTGCTAATGCAAGGACATGAAATTCCTCTAAGCTTTCATAAACATCAGGCTGACCACCATCTTCTGGTACAGACCCAAGAGTCCTATAATCAAAACACACATGAAAATTAAACAGAAGTATGAAGGAAATTATAATAAAATTAATGTAGAAGAAATATATACTTTTATATATGAATAGCATTTATCATTAAACCTACATTATAGGTGTAGAAGAGGACAACAAGACTAGTGAAGGGAACAAAATGGTGCACCTACCAAGAAAGGCTTCAGTTCTGAAAATGCAGTGTTCAAGACTATGCACCTGTGAGGAGACCTGACTGAGGAGATTAAGACAACACAAGAGAGGACATCAATTTAAATTGAGGAAGCATGGTTGCAGGATGGATGTACAGACTTTTACCTGAAGCCAGTGGGTAGTTGATTGTTGGAACAAACTTCCAACTGTTATTGTGGAAGTAGGGGTAGTTTAAATAAATTCAAGGAGGAACTAGACAAATTATTATTAGAGGGACTGGACAGATGATGTGGAAAGTAGGTTTTTTTTTTTTTTTTTGGCTGGTGCCATATAAGCTTGCTTTTTTGCTAATTTATATGCATCCCATGCATTTTTCTTCTCTGCCACCGGTTCATTATTTTATACAAAATCCATTTAGGTCTAAGTCTTGAACAGTGTTTCTTCGTGTGAAAAGTCTGCTAGCTTCTAAGATCGTTTCCCAGAATCCTTTCTGTTGCTTTCCCAGAATTTGCTGTTGGTAACATCATCATCAGCTGGTCTCACTGCATAGAATCTAAAAACAGTCTGAGGCCACTGTAGTCACATTTACAAAATGTCCTTCCCTTTACCCCTGATGGTAGTTAAATCTTTAAGTAAATCCCACATTAATATACTGTAATCACTGGAATCTAGTGATTCTTTTATCTGTAGATTCTTAATACGTGAAGAATCACTGCTGATAATCAGATCAAGAGGATTGTTTTTTTCTTGTTGCCCCTCTAACACACTGCTATAGAAAACAATTATCCAATAAATCCACAAAACTCTTGCTAGTGTGGGTGACCAACCAACAAGTTCCAGTCAATATCTGGAAGGTTAAAATTCCCCATTATAAGACATCCTAATTTACTGGCCCATTCTATTTCTACATAGAATTGTTCATTCTCATTATACTCATTAGATCTATAACACACTCCTACTCTCATTTTTGTTTTCCAGTGCTTATGTCAACACCAAACTGATTCAATGTTGCACTGGCGGCCCATATCAAGCGGAAGCACTGCTTCAGATTTAATATAGTTCTTAACTAAGAGCATGATCCATCCTTCCAACACTAACTGTGCTGTCTGTCCTTTCTATACACATTGTACTTCTCATATTCAAATTCTGCATCCTTTAAGTCTAAGTGATACCACGTCCCCAGTATCCACATTTGATGATTAAAATAGTACTTCGAATTCACCAAATTTATTTATTACTCCTAGTATTAGTGTACATCAGCGATTCTCAAATTTATGAGTCCATCGATCCCTTTTGGAACTTATTGAGCTGTCATCAGATGAAGTAGTCAAATGATTAAGAATCATTATATACATACATTTTCTTTCTCTATTATATTTACTCTGAAATTTTATGAAAATGGAATCGCTATGTATTCCAACAGAATGCAGAAAACTTCTGAAATTTTAAATTTAAAAAATAAATACGTAAAACTAAAGTAATAAAAACTTTTATTGAAGAATTTTACATCCTTAATGCAAAGGATGGGCCTGATGAGGATAAACAAGGGCATGAATATTAGGCTGAAAATTTGAGTTTGAGTCTTAGATCACCACGTTCATCGACCTTAAGTCTGTTTCTCACATGACTGAATTCAGGTTTAACCATAAAATAACTTGGGAATGCCAGCAAAAATGTATCAGCAGCTGCCCATAGGTTTGGGCATTTGGCAATAATTCTGTCATTGCTCCATTGATCAGTTGAGTCTGAAGAATGTCCTTTGACAACATCGAGAAGGAAAATATTTATACTAAATATTGATACTGCATCTTGAGGTATGATTATCAATCAGTTACAACCAAGGAAAGCCAATCTATTATAACACGGAGCATTCTTCAAGCACTGAAAGAGTGGTCGCTGATCTGATGTTTTCACTATGATGGAAGTATTAAAGCTGACACAGAGGGCACGCTTGTTCTGTCATAGATGCAAAATACGAGGAATAGAGGGATTTGAAAACAGTTATGTTCAAGTACTCATGGTGATCTTTGGCTTGTCAACTGCTAAGCTAGAATAGCTTAGCAATTGACCATCACAACCATAAGTTCACCTCAAGTTGTGAATCACCCCGCTGCAAAATACGATGACCACTGGGAGTCCATGTAGATGACTCTGAGAATCCCTGGTGTACATGCAAGTATACATGCACATGCTCTTACTTACCCTAACATGGCCCATGTATATGCTTGTTCCACGAGGATCTCCAGCAGGCCTTGAAATCCATGACACATTGCTTTCCAGGCTGCTGCATGTTCCAATAGAAGTAGTGCAAGAATCACTTTCAACTCTGCCTGTGGCTGTTAATCTATTAGTCTGTGTATCCCCACAGGCTAGCAGCATTCCACCCACCTAACACTGCCTCAATAACATCAAGAAATATTCTTGTACCCTTTCTATTTAAGTGCAACCCATCCCCATAGAAACAGTCTATCCTGTAAACAAGAATGACCCATGCTGACATCACAACCTCTGACAGGAGAAGCATCAGCTTGTCATCTGCAGACCAAAAGTTAAAGCACAGTTTTCAGTCTATAGATAGCATAAGCAGATACTCTTCGAATCAGAGTTGATTTCTACAACACAACCACATTCTAGATTGAGAACAGCAAGAACATTATATTAGACTTCAGCAACTATAGTCACATAGCATGTGATGTGCTTCTTTTGTTTTCTTTCATCTAGCACAGAGGGCCTGATTGGCTGAGATATGGATATTGATACCATTAGCCATTCATGGTTTCCCTTTTTTGATGATGTGACCTCCTATCGCCAGGAGCAATTTGAAGAAGAAAAGGGATGGGAAGGGGTTGATCCTGTGATGGAACCATGGAAGTTGGTTCTCAAAGTGCATTTAACAAGTTACTTTCATTATAATTATTTTGTGATATGTAATAATTGTTCTGACATTTTTTAATAAGTTTCACTGTAACAAAATTTCATTATAATGAATATATTTTTGTCTCCTGCATGAATTCAATACTGACATTTCACTGTATACAGTTTTCAAAATTACCTTCTGGCAAGCTTTTGAAATAAAAAACAATTTATATTAAAATAAGTATTCATATGATTGTCCACAATGTTTTTGTTTTCTTAAATAAGTTATTTTTGTTACACACGTGTTGAGTGTAATATGTAGAAATTTCATTTATATATATATGAAAATGAAAATTTTTTTACCCTAATGTAGGTTTCTCTGTTCCATTAGCCTTTAGGTATGGATGCAGTCGGGGTTCAGTAGATGCCATCTTCAAAAGAGTCTGCCACTCCTTTTGCCATTCTTCTTCACAGTACACAAGACCTGCCTGAGCAATATATAAAGACTAGATCCATTTTGTTTAGCATAAGAAAATGCTGAAGGTAGAAGGAAAAGCAAAATCTATGCTTCATTAAATTTGAACAGGCAGTGGATTTATTATTTTTAGAAACATCACTGAAGTTGCATTTTAATTTATTATTTTAACTATTACATCTTATTAATTTTGTTCTGTTTTAAAGTTTAAAGAAATAATCAGAAAATTAGCTGCTAAAGTTTTTCAAAACAGAAATCTAACAGTTCGAAGAAAAACAATGAAAGAAATTAATAAATTCATTTAAAAAGAATAAAACACATAAATGACAACCTAAGGCTGCAATAGCAATAATTTTTCAATTTGTCAAAAGGATATAATAAATGCCTCTTACTAACTCTAATAAAAAAAAAAAAAAAAAACCAGATAATAAAGTACAGGATAGAATTCTCATATATTTCTAATTTAGCTAATCTCAAAAATGGACCTTTAGATATAGTATACTGTAAAATCCTTTATAATTCTCTAATCGTACACCTTATTTCTTTTTTAATACCGTATACAGGAATCCCCATTCTGAGTGCTTTTCTCTTGGTGGCCTCTCATTTTAAAGCTGTTTTCATGACAACCTTTGATTGAAAAAGATTGTCTTCTTTGATTCTTCATCACTATTAGTTTGCTTTATTGACTGAATGTATTAGTTATACTGCTGTAATCTTTAATGTGACATGGCATGATTACCACACAACTGCAGCTATGAGTAGTAATGCAGTTCTGCTTCTTTTGTCACCTTTCACTTCACTCCTCCTCTCCCACTTTGGGAAACCAATTCTAGCACTGGGATATATGTCTTTTGGCTGTATGATATGCTCACAGGCCAATTTGCATGTTTTGTAGGTGGAAAAAACTTGGAAAACTGGTAATAACTCACGGTGGAAACGCAGTGCCCTCTGCCTGAGGTTGGCTAACTGCAGTCCCAAATGAAGAGGTTTAGAGAATTCCTTGTCTTTCAAACCCCAGAACTCTCCAAATGAGTGGCAGGTAGTGATGTATTGTGTCAACTAATATTTATGTTGGAATTTTATAAATATCAATTATTTAATTGAAATCACCTATTTAGTTATTGAATATTTTATTTAAATATTGAATATTTGTAATCCAAATCACAATATTTGTGATTTGGATTAAAACATTTAAAGTAATATGTATTACAATTTAATGAATGCTTTGGAATTATCTTTTCACAAACATATATAGCCTATCCTGATTTGGTAAGTATAAAAATTTCAAATTGTAATTTGAAATGGTATTATGGTATAATTCAAGAAGGGAAATTATGGTATAGTTCAAGAAGGGAAAAAAAAAAAAAAAAAAATTACATATGCACGTGTCTTGTTTATAATAATTTTCTATTATAGATCTATCTATTATATAATAGATGGATCTAAAACAGAATTACAAAAATATTAAAAATAATAGAATTACATCAAAGTGTATTTTGGTATTCGTCCAATATGGTATTGACTTTTGATCTCATCGTTAATTAATTTTTAATTGGAAAAGCAAAGTACAGTCAGTCCTTGTATAACACGATAGTTGTGTTCCTAGAAACCCTTGTGCAATGCAAAATCATGCAATATAAATAACAGGCCCTATGGGAAAAACAGGGTTATGTGCCAACCACCCAAGATTGAACACATTTGTAACCAAAACATTACCAAATACAATAAATAATCGTAATGAAATACGTATTTTATTACGATCATCACGTAATAAAATATTGCCAAAGCTTTTGCTTCTATTGTAAAGCACACTTGTTCTGTTTGATCTTCTATCCAAACAACTGACAGCCATTCCATCTCTTCCAATTCTTTATGCCTTGATCTAATGGATTTTATTACACCGAGTTGTTCCTGCTATGAAAGTTTTTTATTTTCTCTGCATTCTTTCTAATTGTTCTCACGTTGCCTCATATAGGTCTGTAGCACGTGCAATATCACACGTTCTTTCATTTCGCTCAAAGAGTTTCACTATTTCACATTTTTTCTATATTGACAGAGGCCGACTGGCCGTAAGCCTTACCGGGGAAACACCAGTGGGCCGGAGGCCAGTGTGATTTTGGCCATAAACGCTAGTATGAGGGTGCTACAAATTTTTCCGGCTAAGAATTTTTGACTTAGTCTGCCTTTGTCTATTGATATTACTTTTCTTTTTCTCTCTGAATCTGTAGTTTCTTCACCAGGATGCCTCCTTTTCACACCTTTTTAAGTATTTTACTCGTTTTAGGGAATAAAGCACAATTACAAAATGAGGAGCACACTTGATATACATAAACAAAGCTGCGCACGTGTAGCAACTGAATAAACAACACTGTAAAGGCAGAAACACTATTATCACCTCACTAGCTCACATTTTAGTAAAGCACATTTCTGGAGGTCACTATCATAAAACAATAAAAACAATTTCCAGTTGCGTTCCTGCTAGTGGAATCGGTTATAAACAGGTAGTAAACTCGATCTAATTGCATTTGCGATAATACTGATAGCCGGAATTGTGGGGGTTTTACGTTATCATGGCCAAAAATGTTTCCCCTTCACTGATATAAAAAACATAAATACATTTTCAGAATCTTCTCTTCATTCCTATCGTGTTGCATTCAGTTGGGGTGATTCTGCTTTCGACTGCGATTTATTGTAAACACAAAAGGTGAATCGTGCATAAGCTAATTCAGTTTGTGTTATATACGATGTCATTCCCCTATTTATAAATCATGTATGATCGAATTTGTGTAGTGTAAACACGTGTTATACGAAGACTGACTGTACAACTATGAAAAATCTTTATGATACCATGTTTGTATACAAAGTGCACTATGCACCCACTCTTATGTTAATTTTCAGTACAACTTCAATTTCATTTTAACTCACTTTGAGTTGCTGCACATTGGAAATGAGGTAGTTTGGAAAAAAATTTTTTTTTTTTTTTTTGGATAATAAGACTTGTTACTAAAAGTGTTATTTGTTTTTATTATCAAATATAAAAGATGTGGTCAAAAAGTTCAGGCATGAACTTTGGGAAGCAAAGCTTACCAGTCATTCAAATGGCATGCCCTCAAAGTAGTTTCCTTGATTATACACACTGATTGCAATGTCTGTGCAACTTCTTGAAGCATTTCTGATAGGCTTCTTTTAGAATTGCTTATAGTTCCTGTATCACATTCTGAATAATTTCCTCAGTTGTTGTAAATCTATGACCTTTTCAACAGGACTTTAAGCTGGTGGGGGGGGGAAGAGAAATCACAGAAAGAGGGAAAGAGGAGCTAAATCTTTTGAGTATGGAAGATGGGAACCATAGCGATAGAATGCTTTGCAAGAAATTCTTGAATAAAAAAAGTGTTGAGCATGCAGGGATGTTGCTGGTAATTCTGTTTGTGGTATCCCTAGTTCACTGTCTGATCACGAAAAGACAAATTCATAATGAACAATGTTTTGTGAGTTAAATAATATTAGTAGCATTAGTAGAGGCATATGATGCAAGAAAGCAAACTTATGCAGCATCAGCCAAAAAAAAAAAAAAAAAAACCCACTCCCATCTCACCCCTCCGTTCGTTCGAAATACCTGTCCAGCTGAGCCTTATATTTATTTAGGTTATCAACTTCCACAACAAGGGATGGAAGTCTGTTCCACCAACCAACTACCCGCTGACAAAAGGCAAATTTCTGCACATCTACCCTACATCTGTCTTTCCTCCATTTGAATTTATGCCCTCTCACGTGATTATTCTGAGCAAGAGGAAGAATTCTATTGGCACTGAGCATGCTCAAACCATTCAAGGCTTTATACACCTCGATCAGATCACCTCGCCAGTGCCTAGTCTCCAGACACTGTAATTTGCAAAACTTAAGCCTTTCTTCGTAAGAGCAACCCTTTGTTCCATTCACTAATCTTGTTGCCCTTCTCTGTACTCATTCCAGCAGCTCTACATCCTTCTTGAAATAAGGCCTCCAGACCTGTATACAGTACTCAAGGTGTGGCCTGACCATTGCCTTATACAAGGGAATAATCACCTCCATATCCCTGCTAGAAAAATTCCTGTATATCATTGACAAGACAACATGAGCTACTCTTGCAGCCCATCAGTTAAGATGATCAGAAAGAGTTCGAGGCACAAACCTGGCTGGCATGTGTTGCATTCCCAAATCTTGTGTTAAAATTGACTGAAATGTCCCATAACCAATACCAGTTTCACTAGCAACTTTACAGATAGTTAAATGTTGATCACTCCTGATGAGATCATGAGCACAGGCGAATGAGTCATTGGTTTTTGAAGTTGAGGGGTGGCCAGAGTGAGGATTGCCTTCAATAGACAAGCATCCCCTCTTTAAACTTTGTAAACTATTGAAAAGTCTTCAAATCATAGAGCATCTTCTCTAAAAGGTATTTTTCATATTTTGTCAGTTTCTGTTGCACTTTTCAAAAATTTAAAATAAAATTTGATGCAAATCTTGTGCTCAGTAAAATCATTCATTTTAAAATGGGATGAAACCCACAAAACACTTTCTATTCAACGTGCACTAATTCAGACTGACTGCACATAAACACGTTCCGTGTATAATTGATGATATTTGTAAACACCTACATCCTTATGACATCTGCAATAATAAAGATCTTATGATCAGTTTCACTGTTCTCCACAAACTTAGATCTGATGACAGGATTTCATATGAAATCTAAATGTGTCACCAAATTATAACTAAATAGGTTGATCAGGTGTTAAAGTACACATTTAAATACATAAATACATTCTTGCCATCTGTAACTCCATTTTAACAAAAAATATAGTAAAAATATAACTCACATGGTTATAATATTCAGTTAACATTATTTTCCTTTTCCATTAAATGAGGAATCTTGAAGAACACAAGTCTTTCTCACACAAAATATACTGCAACATTGCTGAGGTGAGAAGTTTAGCAAAGTTCAAAGTGGAATTGGATTGTCACCAGGGAAAATTATGAAGAGTTTTTTTTTTTTATTTTATTGGCAGATGTAGAAAAAGTCCACTTTCTCGCATTGTTTAGTCATTGAAGCCCTAATACTAAAAACTATATTCAAAAAGCTTGAGAAATCATTTCTCCTAGAAACGCAGGGTGTTGAAACCTGCAGCCCAGTCCTTCATACTGTGTAGCTGGCAGCCTAGATGGCTGTCAGCCACATAGTGCATCACAAAAAATAGTTTCACACTAACTTGAAAATATCCATTTTTAGTAATTCAATTTTTGGAAAAATTCAATTATTAATGCATTATGTTTACAGAGTAAACATAATGCATTAATAATTCAATAAACTGTAAACATAATGCTTTATGTATCTTCCTCAGTATGTACCAATATTATTATAGCCATATAATAAGAATGTTATTAATGTTATATGACAATAAGTTTTCATATTTAATTAATAAATGCAAAAAAATGAAACTATAAATATAAACATTAATAATAAAAATTAAATTATATTTCAAAAAATCCTACTTAGTGGTAAAGAACTGTTTTTGTGAGTACCAATGCAGCTTTCATGCCCCTCCACATTATTTTTTAAAATTTTATTTGCAAATGTAGAAGAAGTCCACTTTCTTGGATAGTTTAGTCATTGAAACACTGATACTAAAAACTATATTCAAAAAACTTAACAGTATTTACATTGCATGCGAAGAAACCATTTTACAAAGGTTTCTTCGCATGCAACAGTCTGAATATAAAAAAAAACTAAAAAAAAAAAAAAAAGTTTATTTTTCTATAATTCAAAAGCAACCTAAGTATTTACTGTGTTCTCAAATGAAGAATTACTATTATTATTAGCTATATGGTGCAAGGAAGCCCAAGGCTTATTATGCTGCACCAGCCAAAAAAAATTCCCGAGTTACTCTGAGAGAGAGAGAGAGAGAGAGAGAGAGAGTCAAAAGTAGAAGGGAACCACCAAGAAAGAGAAGAATGATGTTATCCAGCTCAGGACCCTGGGTGTGCCAAGTCCACACCCACCAGATGTGAGCCTCTGGGGTTAGGTTGTATAGATTTTACTTCTTTTTAGCCATTGCTGACCCACTGCTCTCCCAAACTTCCATCTTTTTCTATCCTGCAGCATGGTTGGCCAGTTTCCTCCTGCAGAGTTTTACAGGCACCATTAAATTGTAAAATGTTTCAGCTCTTAATTTGTGAAATTAAAGCCTTTAGCTATTAAAACCTAAAGGGATTAATGCTTAATCCTTTTAGCTCTTAATTCGTGTTTCTACAACATCAGCTTTATTGCCTAAAGGTCAGAGGTGCGAACAGTGCATACCCAGGTAACTTGAAATCAGTTCATTATATGGAAATTTTCTTCATTATACAGATACTATTTTCAATGTAATGACCAAGGGGAAAATCAAAGAAGTTTGCTACATAGAAAATTTTGCTATATGGAAGTTCGTTAAAGAGAGGTCCGACTGTATTTGTAAAGATATTATTTTTCTAAAGCATATTTTATTTATAAGAAATAAAATAAAAAACTATGATTCAAATGTTGCTTAAATACCATGCCAGACATACAACATAATACCATGAAAGAGAAAAAAATAGGTTAATCTTTAGAATATGGTGCTGCATTCCATGGATCTTTGTGATGATGAGTGAAGAGCTGTCCTAGTTCCTCCTACATGATGCTTTCCTCACACTGATTGGATGATCTATTCCTGGGCTAACTGTTTCCTGATTTTAAACCAGCAGCAAGGGGGAGTCTTGAAATGATTTTCCCCCTTTGGAACTGGTTTAAAATCTGGAAATGATTTTCCCCCATTGCCGTTGGATTTAAATTTGAAATAGATCATCCAATCAGTGTAAGGAAAGCCAGCTCTTTACTCCTTGTTGCAAAGATCCATGGGATGCATCACCATATTCTAAAGGTTAACCAAAAAATATATTAACAAAAAATTATAAATATGAAATTTTAGGTACTTGGGAAGGGGATCATAAGAAATGTTTATCTCTTATGGCATAAATGGAGTTTGTTTTTTTATAAAAAAAAAAGTAGATACAGCCAGTCTGAAATGTAATTGTTGCAGCAAAGTTTTGGAATGAGTTCTACTGCCCTTTTTTAAAATCTTTTCTGTCTATAAGATGAAGCACTGAAAGCAGCTACATCAATAACGGAATGATACAGAAAGCTATACCACAAACTTGCTTCATGTTCAAACATTTATTCATGAAAATAAGTACCAACATATTTACACGAAGATACAAGTTCAGGCAAGTGTGTATTATAATGAAAAATATGCAATGTTGTTTCACATTCTTTACAACATACAGTAAATCACCTACTCCACTGACATAATATTTATCTGACATGCATTCTGTTAACAAATAACTTTCCAATTAGAGAACACATTCATTCTTTCATATAAATTATTACAAATAATAATAATTTATATTCTTTCATCTTCTTCTTCAAGAGGAGTGTTTCCATTTACAATGGGTTTCCTCAGCCTACAAGTTATTTCTTGTTAGGAATTTTTTCCCGCCATAAAGTGTGGTTCAAGGTGTCTTGGTCGGTTAAGCCTCAGGCTGTCATGCACTCCCGTACTCCATCCATTGGTTGGTTGGTTTTGATTTTATTGGCGCATTAGCTACTGAGGCTATAATGTGCCAAGACCAAGTCATATATAAAAAATTTTAAACTTTCAGTGACCCAATTACTTAGGTCACTATGTCAAAATATATAACAAATGTATAATGGATAAATAAATAGAAAATCACAATAAAATGTGAATTTTATATATGAACAAAAACGTTTATTGATTTTAAAAAGGTAAAAACAACAGAAACATCGTCATTGTCAGATAAAATCTGACTGAGTGTATAAGGCTCAGCCGGATGACTAAAAACAGTAAAATATAAATCACGTTCTTGTCTAAAACGCGGACACACGGTTAAAATGTGATGAATAGTTAAAATGGTGCCGCAGTTCTCGCACATAGGACAGTCATCCGCCCTCAGCAGAAAAGCAAGTGTAAGATGACTGTGTCCTATGCGGAAACAAGCTAGAACAACTTCCTCTTTGCGGTTCCTGCGCAGACTAGACTGCCAGTGTTGGATTACAGGCTTTATCTGACAGAGCTTGTTTGTGACTTGCTCATGCCAAGATTGTTGCCATTGGGAATGTAATTTAGTTTGTATTAGCTGCCTGTAGTCTGTATAGGGGACTAACAGGCAATAAGTGTTGTGTGGTTCTGGTGATCTGGCCGCAGCATCTGCCAGTTCATTTCCCCTGATCCCAATGTGGCTCGGAATCCGGCAAAAACGGATGTCGAATGAACACTCAAACAGGGAATGTAACGTCTGCTGAATCCGTGTCACAATCGGATGAGGATTATACCTCATCCCCGATAAAGCCTGAGGTGTACTTGAAGAGTCAGTGTACATCATACATCTTTGGTGCTTACGGGTTTTAATGTGGTCCAAGGCTAGCTCAATAGCATACAACTCAGCTGTGTATATGCTGCATTCGTGGGGAATCTTCCCAGAGATAGTACTATCTGGAAAGATAGCAGCAGATCCTGCAGACAACTCTGATTTCGAGCCATCGGTGAACACAGGCAAAAAATCAGAGTAATCGGATCGGTGGGCAGCATAGAGTTGTGGTAGACAGATGAGGTCTCAGACTTCATCCATTTCTTAAGGGAAAAGTCACAGGATGGGATATGAGCATGCCAGAGTGGAAGAGTTTCTTTTGGTGTTTTTGCAACCTTGTCTACCGTGATGTTAAACTCTCTGAGTAGCTCTTGGACACGAATACCAAAAGGTCGATTGGCAGTCTGACGGGTATTGTACAAGTTTTCCAAACGTGGCTCGAAAACGGGTGTCCACGTAGGATGGTCTGGCAGGGATTTCAACTTCAACGCATAGTTTAAAGACAGCTACTTACGTCGAAGGGGTAACGGTGGTTCATTTACTTCGACGTATAAGCTCTGGACAGGAGATGTTCGAAATGCTCCAGTAGCGATACGGATAGCCTGATGGTGGACAGGGTCCAACCATCGGAGGACACTATCTCTGGCTGAGGAGAATACCTGGGACTCGTAATCTAATTTGGATCGTACAAGTGCATGGTAAAGCCGTAGTAGGATGCATCGATCTGCTCCCCAACGCATGGAGGAGAGAGAGCGGAAAATATTTAGTCCCCTCGTGCATTTTGTACGAAGTTGACGAATATGTTCGAGAAAGGTCAACTTTTTATCAAACACAAGTCCCAAGAATTTTGTGTCTGACACTACTGAAATAACATTTTGTCCGAGCCTTAATTCAGGTTCAGGATGAAGATTACGCTTGCGACAAAAGTGTACACAAACGGTCTTCTCCGGCGAGAACCTGAAGCCATTAGCAAGTGCCCAGGAATTAAGGCGATCAATGGCTTTCTGCAGTTGTCTTTCAATAACCCTCATGCTGCACGACTGACAAAATATGCTAAAGTCATCAACATAAAGAGCACAGTTTACAGTTGGAGGAAGTTGTTCTGTGATGGAATTTACTTTGATGGCAAAAAGCGTGACACTTAATACTGATCCTTGTGGTACTCCCTCCTCTTGGCCGAAGGAACGAGAGAGTGAGGATCCCACACGAACTTGGAAAGATCGATTGGCTAAAAAGTTTTTAATAAAAATGGGGAGTTTCCCCCTAAGACCAAGGCTATGCAGATCTTTTAAGATGCCAAATCTCCAAGTTGTGTCATACGCTTTCTCCATGTCAAAGAACACCGACACCAAGTGTTCGCGTTTTAGGAAAGCATCCCGGATGGATGCTTCCAATCTAATAAGATGGTCCAAAGTGGACCGGTTCCTTCGGAAGCCGCACTGGATGTTGGAGAAGGTCATTTGATTCTAGATACCATATTAAACGATAATTAACCATTCTCTCCAGGATTTTGCACAGACAGGTAGTCAGAGCAATAGGACGATAATTGGTGGTGACTTTTGGATCCTTTCCTGGCTTAGGAAAGGCAAGAATGATTGCCTTTCGCCAGGAGTCCGGAAACTGCCCTTCAATAAAGATTCTGTTATACAGAAGGAGCAGACAATCCATAGATTTTGGTGAAAGATGTTTAATAATTTCATAATGGATGCCATCTGGTCCAACAGCACTTGCTTTGTAAAGAGTGAGGGCTCTTTTCAGTTCCTCTATAGTGAATGCCCCGTTGTACGGATAGAGCCCCTTGGACTTAAAATTAAGTGCTTGTTTTTCCAGTTTATGTTTCAGGACCAGGAACTCTGGGGAATACGAGGATGTTGCGGAAATGTTAGAGAATGTTTCCCCAAGAGCATTGGCTATTGCAGTTGGATCTGCAATAGTGCATCCATTATAATCTAGGATTGAAGAAGGGTGGGATGTATATTTTCCCTTCATTTTCCGGATTTTATCCCAGACTACCTTAGAGTTGGTAGACTGGTTAATAGATGATGTAAAACGGATCCATGATTCCTTTTGACTCTGACGACGGATGTAGCGTGCTTTGGCTCGTGCACGTTTGAAGGCTATAAGGTTATTCGTGGTAGGATATCGCCGAAATATCCCCCACGCTTTGTTTTTAGCCTTTTTTGCTGTTGTGCATTGTGAATTCCACCAAGGTTTGGGAAATGGTGGAAACCGGGCAGATGTTTTTGGGATAGCACTCGCAGCTGCTTGGTCAATGATTTCTGTGATGTACTTTACTGCGTCATTGATAGGCTCCCGACTGACTGTACTGAGGTCAAAATTTGCCTGATGTTTGAAAGCATTCCAGTCACCGTGATCAAACTTCCACCGTGGTAACCTAAAAGGAAGACATGGGCTCCCACTGTGTAACAAGGTTATCACAGGGAAGTGATCACTTCCGTATGGATTCTCCTCCACTTCCCAAGTGAGTGAAGGGAGTAGAGAAGGGGAGCAGATAGAGAGATCAATGGCAGAAAAAGTACGGGTAGGCATGTGGAAGAAGGTGTTTGTTCCAGTATTTAGAAGGGAAAGGTCATTGTCATTGAGCATACACTCTATGACTCGTCCCCTTCCGTTGATGTTAGCACTACCCCACAGAGTGTTATGTCCGTTAAAATCCCCAAGAAGTAAGAAAGGGGGAGGCAACTGCGTTAGAAGATCAGCAAGGTCTTCCTGGGAGATGTCAGTCCCAGGTGGCAAATAGATAGAGCAGACCGTTAATAAAAATCCCACCGTAAGGCGAATTGCAACAGCTTCTATGCTAGTTGTAATTAGCAAGGGCTGCACTGGGATCTGGTTACCCACAAGGATAGCCACTCCCCCATGAGCAGAGCCATCAGCAATTCTATCCTTTCGAAAAATTGTGATGTTGTGCATGGTGGGATCATCATTTGCCTTTAGATATGTCTCCTGCAAGCAAAAGCAAACTGGCTCGTGCTTTTGCAAGAGGGCCTTGATGTCATCAATATTTCGCCGGAATCCACGACAATTCCATTGTAGGAATTTAGCCATTATTTTGGCTTGGTGGGTCCATCAGGCGGCTTCCGAGGTGCTGAGGGCTTACTTTTATCAGTCTTGGGTTTATCTTTTTTGGGGAAGAATGGATGCTGTCCTGTGTCCATTTCTTCCTCCGCAAAGAGTTCCAAGACTGAATCTTCGGGTACCTCCTTCTGCTCGACATCCATGTTTTCTTGAGTACTAGGGGGGACTTCCCCTTTCTTATTCTTTTCTTTCGTAATTACTTTGGTTACTTGTGGAGCATTAGGAGGTACTGATATAGGGGTGGCAGCTGATCGGTTTTTCTGTGCAGGTTTTTGAGAACTTAAGAGATAACTCGCGATGGGAGTGAAAGACTCCTTTGGAGGAATGGTCATGTCCGTCTGAGTTCCGACGGAACATCTCCCTGCTACCTTCTGGGCGTAGGTAGGTTTGTTGATATTCAGGGATTTCACCGATTTCCTTGCCTCCTGGTATGATATATTTAGCTCTGCCTTCAGCCGTTGGATTTCTTTTTCTTCTTTCCACCTCTGGCATGCTCGTGAGTAGGCCGGGTGTTCGCCTTCACAGTTAATACAGGTGGGTTTTGCGGCTGAACACATGCTGTTGTTTCGTGGTCCTTTGCACCGCATTGAGCGCATGCAAGGACTCCACAGCAGGCCATTTGAGAATGTCCATACTTCTGGCATTTAAAACACCGTAAAGGGTTTGGAACGTATGGACGCACTGAACAATTGATGTATCCAGCTTTAATCTCATCAGGAGGTTTAGGAGAGTTAAAAGTCAGGATAACGCTCCTGGTTTTAACAATTTTTCCATCCCTTCGCGCAGTAATTCTCTTGACGGCAGTAACTCCCTGTGGTTTTAATTCGGAGCAGATTTCCTCCTCGGTTACGTCGAGAAGGTCCCACTCCGAAATGACACCTCTCGATGAATTGAGTGTTCTGTGTGGTGTCACTGTTATGGGTACTCCTCCGATTGATGTTACTCGGAGTAGATGTTCCGATTGCCTGTCATTTTTAGTTTCAATTAAAAGGTCTCCCGAACGAAGCCTCTTAACTGATTTGGGTGAACCTGCTAACCCATCTAACCCTTTTTGAATAAAAATGGGCGACATTTTACCAATTGGTGTTTTATTGGTAGAATGAATAATTAAGAACCTTGGGACTGGCCCTGATTGTAATTCGGTTCGCTGCCTCTTTTTAGCAATAATGCTATCTGCATCTTTGTCAATGGTTTCAGATAGGGACTGGGTTGGGGCCCCTGAAGAAGTTAGTTTATCAGGATTCATGTAAATTTTAAGTGGTTCAGTGCCCGGGCTCCCCACCCACCAGAGCCCAAAGGGATGCCCACTACCCAGCATGCAATAAATGCGCTCGGGAGTGGAACGCCAGGGCTACCCAGACACCATACCCGCACCGCCACCAGCCTGAATCCTGTCCCTCGGACCATGAGGGTAGGGGCGTGGCATTGACACGGTTGACCCTCGCAGGCAAACCTACTAGCCGATTGATCCTAGCCGGGCCTTCCAGGACCTCCCGTCTTGTCGAAGCAGGGGCCCCTCAACCACCAGGATCCCCCTTTCCGAATTTCCACGGGTTGCAGCGCACGGCAAACACGCCGGATTCCACTGATGTAAGCCTGGAACCTGGGCTGTGGGCGTTGGATCCCAGTGATGCTAGTCTGGAAGTCCAGCAGCGTCACTGAGAGGTCCCCTCACCACGTACAGGTGCCCACGTTGAGGGGTATTCCATCCATCCACGTCCTCCTCTTCTTCTTCCAGGAGGTATCCATTCCAGGATAGCCTTTGGATATCTGTTTTCTTTCATCCGTTTTACATGTCCATACCATGTTAAATGCTTTTCTTTGATGGTGTCAATAATAGTCTTTTTCACTTCCATTTTTTCCCTTATGTTTTTATTCCATTTTCTGCCTCTTCTAGAAGTTCCTGCTGAGTGTCTCCAAAAATCCATTTCTGTGGAGAGCAATCTGTTTTCCACTCGCCTATTCAATGTCCAGGTTTCTGCTCCATACAATAGAAGACTTTGAACAATCGTTTGAAATATAAGTTTCTTTGTTTTATTTAGGATATTTTTGCTCCACAGAACAGAGTTTAACATGCCAATAGCCTTTCTGCCATCTGTAATTCTCTTATTGATCTCTGCTTGGGATGATCCATCACTTTGTAAGATTGATCCCAAATATTTGAATTTATCGACTTGAAACTGCAATATTTAGAACATGTCCTGGCCCTGAAGACAACATTTCAGTCTTGCTAAAATTCATTTTTAGACCCCATTGTTTATATTCCTCAATTGACAACATGCATACTTTGCATCTTCTAAGTCTTGTGCTATCACCACCTGATCATCTGCAAAAAGTAAATTGTGAATATAGGTGTTCTTATTAATCGGCAATCCCATTTTATTACATTTTTTTGACCAGGATCTTAGGCAGATGTCGATATAAATTTTGAAAAGTGTTGGTGACATGCAACAACCTTGTAATAAGCCTTTTGAAGTGTCGAATTCAGGTGACAAAGCTGATCCCACTTTAATTCTGCATCTATTATTCCTGTAAATTGCCTTAAGTGCTTATATCTATACCTGACCTCCCAGCTGAAAAACCACTTTGTTCTTCTGATACCTCAATTCAGGCTTCTAAATGGTTCCTGATCCTTCCAGGGATCTTTAACAGTGGGTTCAGGACACATATTACTCTGTAATTTGAACAGCTTTTCCGATCGCCCTTCTTATAAATTGATGTAATATATCCTGTTATCATTTCTTTCGGTATTTCTTCTCCTCTCAGTATACTATTTAACAGTTTTTGTATCAGAACAGCCACTCCTCTTCCTCCATATTTCAGAAGTTCCATGTAAACTCCTCCAGGTCCAGGTGATTTAGTAGTAGTGGCATGTGATGCAAGAAAGCAAGTGTATGAGCTTATGCAGCATCAGCCAAAAAAAAAAAAATCACACCATTCCCTCCAAATGCCTGTCCAGTTCCTCCTTAAATTTATTCAACCTATCAACTTCCACAATGACAGATGGAAGTATGTTCCAGCAATTAACCACCCGCTGGCTAAAGGCAAATTTCCGCACATCTATCTTTCTTAATTTGAATTTATGCCCCCTTAGGTTCGTAATCTGAACAAGTGGAAGGATCCCATCAGAATTCAGCATGCTCAACCCATTCAAGGCCTTATACACCTCAATCAGATCACCGTGCAGGTGCCTAGTCTCCAGCCACTGCAATTTGCAGAACTTAAGCCTCTCTTTTTAAGAAAATCCCTTCATTCCCCTCACCAATCTTGTTGCCTTTCTCGGTAAACGCTCAAGTAAATCTACATCCTTCCTAAAATGAGACCTCCAGACCTGTACGCAGTATTCAAGGCGAGGCCTGACCATTGCCTTATACAGAGGGACAATCACCTCCTTCTCCCTGCTAGCAAAATTCCTATATATCATTGACAAAACTCCATGGCCTGCCCTGGCAGCCTGTCTGCATTGCTCAGAAAACTTCATATCTGACTGCACAATTACTCCCAGGTCTTTTTCATTTTCTACCACCTTAAGTGTAGTACCACACAGTTGGTACGTTTCTCTGGGATTACTTCTACCCATATGCAGTACTTTGCATTTGTCAAGGTTAAACTTCAGTTGCCACTTCTTAGCCCATCTGCCCAAATTATCTAGATCCTGTTGCAGTAGCACACTGCCATTACTGTCATTAACAACCCTGCCAACCTTTGTATCATCTGCAAACTTCGACATTAAGCCCGATATACCTTCATCAATATCACTGATAAATATACAAAACAACAGTGGACCTAACACCGAACCCTGTGGGACACCACTAATAACATTAGTCCACGAAGAGCAGCACCCATTGATTACCACCCTCTGTCTTCTCCCATTTAACCATCCTTTTATCAATTGTAGCAACTTACCCTTAATACCATTCTGCTCCAATTTGTACAATAGTCTTCCATGCGCAACAGTGTCAAAAGCTTTCCTGAAATCCAAATATATGATATCAAAATTATTTTTTTGCATCCAGTTCCTTTGTAACCACATCATAATATCCTATCAAATTTGTTAGACAAGACTTTCCCTTAACAAACCCATGCTGTGTCTGAATTATTGCTGCAGTCTTGTCTAGATGATCCTGCAATGCATCTTTAACCAGTGACTCCATTATTTTACCCGGAACAGAAGTTAAACTAACTGGTCTGTAATTACTCGTGTCACCCTTTGATCCCCTTTGTGAATTGATGATACATTAGCACATCTCCAGTCCGTGGGAACCTCCCCTGACTCCAAGGATGCTCTCATAATTATGGCTAAGGGTTTGCTTAGTTGCTTTGCCACCTCCTTTAATATAACTGGATAGATCCCATCCACCCCAGGTGCCTTTCTTATGTTTAACTTCAACAATTTCTCCACCACTTTGCTTTCAGTTATTACAAAATCATTAAGTATCCTGCTACAATTTGATAACCTTCTGCCATTTTCAAACCTTAATAATTCCTCATGTGTGAATGTAGATGCAAAACACTCATTCAGTTTGTTTGCTATCTGAGCAGGATCATCAACAGTCGAACCATCGATGTCAAGTGGACCAATCAGATTCATCCCCTTCCTTTTAGAGTTTATTAGCATTAGCATTTAGCATTAGTAGAGGCATTTGATGCAAGAAAGCAAGCTTATGCAGCATCAGCAAAAAAAAAAAAAAAAACCCACTTCCACTTCACCCCTCTGTTCGTTCAAAATACCTGTCCAGCTGAGCCTTAAACCTATTTAGGCTATCAACCTCCACCACAAGGGATGGAAGTCTGTTCTACCAACCAACCACCAGCTGGCTAAAGGCAAATTTCTGCACGTCTATCCTACATCTGTCTTTCCTCAATTTGAATTTATGCCCTCTCAGGTGATTTTTCTGAGCTAGAGGAAGAATCCCATCAGCATTGAGAATGCTTAAACCATTCAAGGCTTTATACACCTCTATCAGATCACCTCGCTGGTGCCTAGTCTCCAGACACTGATTTGCAAAACTTAAGCCTTTCTTCGTAAGAGCACCCCTTTGTTCCATTCACTAATCTTGTTGCCCTTCTCTGTACTCGTTCCAGCAGCTCTACATCCTTCTTGAAATGAGGCCTCCAGACCTGTATACAGTACTCTAGGTGTGGCCTGACCATTGCCTTATACAATGGAATAATCACCTCCTTATCCCTGCTGGAAAAATTCCTGTATATCATTGACAATACTCCATGAGCTACTCTTGCAGCCCGTCTGCACTGCTCAGAGAACTTCATATCTGCCTGCACAACCACCCCCAAGTACCTTTCATTCTCTACCACTGTCAGTGTAGTACCACAGAGTTGATACGTTGCTCTGGGGTTGCTGTTTCCCATGTGTAGTACTTTACATTTGTCAATGTTAAACTTCATTTGCCACCTCTCAGCCCATCTGCTCAACCTTTCCAGATCCTGTTGCAGCAGCATAGTGTCAGTAGTGTCCTTGACAACCCTGCCAACCTTTGTATCGTCTGCAAACTTGGACATTAAGCTTGATATACCATCATCAATATCATTCATAAACACCGAAAACAACAATGGACCCAACACTGAGCCCTGAGGGACTCCACTAATAACATTAGTCCACGATGAGCAGTGTCCATTGATTACCACTCTGTCTTCTCCCCCTCAACCACCCCTTTATCCATAGCAGCAACTTGCCTCCAATGTCACACTGCTCCAATTTGTGTAGCAGTCTTCCATGTGCAACAGTATCAAAATCCTTTCTAAGATCCAAGTATATAATATCAAAGTTATTCCCTGCATCCAGTTCTTTTGTGACTGCATCATAGTATCCAATCAAGTTGGTCAAGCAAGACTTCCCCTTAACAAAACCATGCTGTGTCTGAGCTATAACTGAAGTCTTGTCTAAATGATCCTGCAGTGCTTCTTTAACCAGTGCCTCCATTAAATTTCCTGGAACAGAAGTTAAGCTCACAGGTCTATAATTACTTGTGTCAGCCTTTGATCTTCCTTTGTGAATTGGGGTCACATTTGCACATTTCCAGTCTATGGGTACCTCCCCTGAGTCCAAGGAAGCTCTCATAATTATGGCTAAGGGTTTGCTTACTTGCTTTGCTGCCTCCTTTAATATAACTGGATAGATCCCATCCACCCGGGTGCCTTTCTTGTGTTTATCTTCAACAGTTTCTCCTCCACTTTACTCCCAGTTATTTCAAGATTCTGTAGCTTACTGCTAGAGTTGAATACACCTCTGGCATTTCCCTTGCTGAATAACTCCTCATGTGTGAATGTTGATGCAAAATATTCATTTAGTTTGTTAGCTACCTGAGCAGGATCATCAACAGTTGACCCATCAATATCAAGTGGACCAATCTGATTCATCCCCTTCCTTCTAGAGTTTACATAAGTAAAGAACTCTTTGCTGTTTTTCTTTGCATCCCTTGCCAAGGATTTCTCGTAATCTGCCTTCACCTGCCTAACCTCCTTTGTAACTTGGTTGCATATCAACTTGTATCTATCATAGGCTTCTGTGTCATGTGTTAATTTGTAAGTATCCCATGCATTTTTCTTCTCTGCCATATGCCTCATTAGTTCATCTGACATCCATTTTGGCCTAAACCTTGAACAATATTTCTTAGTTGGTATGTAAAGCCTAGTAGCTTCCAAGCTAAGTTCTTTGAATGCTTCCCCATTTTGAATTTGCTGTTGGTAACATCATCAGTTGGTCCCACTGTATAGAATTTAAATACTGTCTCAGACCATCGTAGTCGCCTTTACGGAAGCAATAACCCTTCCCTTTACCCCTGATGGTAGTTACCTCTTTGAGTAAATCCCACTTCAGCACACTGTGATCACTGCCACCTAGTGGTTCATTTACCTGCAGATTCTTAATGCATGAAGAATCACTGCTGATAATCAAATCAAGAGTATTACTCCCTCTAGTTGCCTCCCGAACATGCTGATGTAGAAAACAATCATCCAATAAATCCACAAAAGCCCTGCTAGTGTGTGAGTAACCAGCCCCCAAATTAAAATCTGCCATTATAAGACTCTCTGATTTACCGGCCCACTCTATTTCCCTGTACAGTATATAAGTAAAGAAATCCTTGCTGTTTTTCTTAGCATCTTTTGCCAGGGATTTCTCGTAATCTGCCTTCGCCTGCCTAACCTCCTTTGTGACCTGATTACAGACTAGCTTATATCTGCCATAGGCTTTTTATATTTGCCATTCCTTCCTTCAGCAGGAGTTCCACTTCCCTAACAGAAACTTTTAAGCCCGAGTCTTCTCCACCAAAATCCTCCATCATCTTGAACTCTTCCTAGTCTTCTTTTAAAAGTCCTTCATAGTACTCCGTCCAGTCTTTCAAAGGTATTAATTGCAAACCAGCATTGTGTTTATTCTGTTTTCTCAAGTCTTTAAGAACCTTCCACGATTCCGCTGATTGCTTGAAGCCCAATTTGCTATTAATAGTTGCGCATTTCCTTTCCCATTCTTTGCTTCTACTACCAACCGATTGGCTATTTTCTTTTTTTCAACATAAATGTTCCTATATGCATCATTCCTATCACCCAGCCATTTCTGATATGCAAGTTTCTTTTCCTCTACAGCAGCTGTTACTTTCTCTGTAATCCAGATCTTTTTTGGTCCTTGGCTCTTCTTTTTGCCTAGGATTTCATGAGCTATTTTTTTAACAGTATTTTTTAAATATTCGTAGATTTCTTCAGTATTACCTTTTATCTCTATGTTAATTGCAGCATCCATCTTTGGGTGAAGTTGTTTCTAATGCTGTCATCCTGGAGTAGGTCAATGTTAAATTGATCCACTTATAGCATATCTCCTTCCCTGCATTGTTGGTTGCCCACACATATTTTCTTAATCCAGTTCCATCTCAGTGTTGTTTTAACAAGAAAATGGTCAGATCCACATTCAGCTCCTCTATAAACTCTGACATCTTTCAATACATATGTCCCTGAATGTTTTGAAATAATGTAATCTATAACTGATCTAATTTATCTTGTCTCCTGTGACCAAGTATATTTATGGATATCCTTGAAAAATGTGTTGTTTATTCTCAATCGAATTGTTCACAAAGATTGCATAGTCTATCTCCGTTGTCATTCCTCTCTTTCTCTCCAAATCTTCCAAAAACTTTGCTATTTTGTTGAGTTCCTACTCTTGCATTAAAATCTCCCATTAGAAATATATCTCTTTGCTCTTAGGAATTTTTTCTATTAGTTCTCTCAGATCCTCCCAAAATTCATCCTTCAAGGTATCGATGGTGTCATTAGTCGGGGCATATATTCCCAAAATACACATTTCTCTCCCGTATATTTTCAGTTCCAATGAGATCATTCTTTCATTAATAAATTGCCAGTTTTTGATGTTGTCTCAATTTCTTTTTAACAGCAATAGAAACTCCTGCTCTTGCTCTTTCACTCTTATCAACTCCACTCCAAAAATGGTAGTATTCTCCTATTATTTCCTCTCCACATCCCTTTTTCTTTGTCTCTGAAAACACGACGATGTCTAATTTGAATTTTTGCAGTTCATTCAAAAGAAAGTTTTAGTTGAAAGGCCTTGAATATTCCACCATCCCAAAATCATAGTCCTTTTCCGTTTGCTGAGTCATTTTCGAAAGTGCAGTCCATTTTCATTTTCACTTGTAGGTCGTTTAGCATTTGTGTATTTTTTTACACTGAACGAGGAGCTAGACCATTGCAACAACCCCCAACCCAGAGGGCCGGGGTATCTCTCTTAGTCTGGCTCCTACCCTTTGACCTGTCCGGCTTGGGAGGCCCTACCAGTAGCTAAGCTACCGCCGACTTAGCTCTCCGGGTCATCGGGACACGCAAGCCCCCCACCACGACAAGGTGGAGAACTTATATTCTTTCATATAAATTATTATTATTTGTATTATTATTATTTGTATAAACTGATAATAATAATACAAATACTTATAAAAATTAATAGGCATCTATCTCCTAATAGGATGCATCAGAATAACTATAGCTAGAGGGATAAATGACCAAGAAGCTTTAATAAACACCATAAGGATGATATAATAACAAAGATAATGTTAAAATCACTTCCATCATAATAGAAATTAAAGTAGCAATCAATGCTGTTGTTACTTGGTTTTTAGGAGCATTAGCAACTAAGGCCATATTGCTCCGAAGATATGTGGTGGTCATTTCCTGACCTTTCCGCATCCTTCGTATTTGCTGGTCAAGGGCTCGAATCCCGGTCTAATCAAGAAGCGTGTGCTACTCACTGCTGCTCCTGCACACCTGGCTACGGAGGTGCCAGCAATCAATGCATTTCTCTTGGATCTGCTATGGGCATTTTGCTGTGAGTGATAGGCAAGTAAATTCTTAAATAAATAAATCTTCAATTTATAATCTGTGATGGTCATGTGGGGCATCTCTCTAGTCAGCTCCTCTGAATTTACAAGACAGACTACAAGAGTATTACTGTCCTTTGTGGTATTATATGAATTTAAGTGTGTGGTGTGCTTAACTCTGCTTCTCACTCTCCACTAGGCCTGATGACCTGCATGGGACAATTGTGATGGAAATGTGTCAACAACTAGTGAATGAAAAAGCTAAGGGCCTCACTAGAAAATATCTCATGAGAAAATCTTTCCCCAACATTTGGTAAAGCTAAACACATTAAACAAATACATTAGTTTAGTTTACTTGATCATGATACCTGTTTCATAACAAAAGTAATAGTAATGAAGTTTCTCCAATCATTTTGATAATTGTTTCATCAATAATTATCAAAATACCATACATTAACAATAACTCTTAACAATAAGAATTTGCAATCAAATTCTTGAAGTATTAGTGCAATAAAGATTCTTATCTATTTATGTTCAACACAGTAATGAACATCAATTTTTTTCCATCACAGAGTATAATTGTTATAATATTAGTGTTTAATGACAAAGCTCTCAGGTGATTTTATTGTCATATGTTAAACTAATTCCAAAGTTTCACTTACTGCTTAGCAACCTAAGAAAATTGCAATATTGTGCAGAAACCAAATAAACAGTATAGGAAATCCCTATAACTTTAATGCTTACCTCTTTATTCTGAAGAGCTGTCTGCCACCTCCACCTACGGTAAAAAGCTTCAGTAAATGCGCTATTTGAGAGAAGACTATGCAGAGCTTTTCTGAGGGTCAGTAATCGATCATGAAATCCCCACATACCTAATGTATATCAAAAAATGGCTTTACTATTGATTTTGTTTCTGATCTGAATATTATTTAAATAAAAAGGTAGGGGAGAGTATGGTACACTATCAGTTTTTCTCAAATTGTACATGGTGAGCAAAAGAAAAAAAAACTGTGATGAAATCTATGAAGTTACAAAGGTCAATGTGCATATTTATGCAGACTATACATTGTATCAGTGTGAGTCCTATTACTGTCTCAATACCACTGAATACATTGATATGTTCATTTTTATATATCCTTTAGCAGCTGGGGTATCACAAGGTTTGTATCAAAAGTAATGAGCATCAAGCAATTACACATATTTGCACAAATAGTAGCATATTAAGGTTATCAATGCATAAATACCATCTATCCTCTTCAATAAGACTGCTGAACCAGCAGTCTTAATGAAGAGGATCGATGAGAACTTATATACCCAACATGAAATGTGAGAATAATGCTGCCAACAAGCATATCATTTCATCAACGTGCAGTAACTGAATTTCTTGTGATGGAGTGAAACTGAGCAAAAACAACTATGGATAATGAAAATTAGTGAAACATTTCAAGTATTGCAAATACAGATTTCATTAATCAGTCGCACTATTGTCAGGTGCAAACAGCTGCAAGTGAACTCAACAAGCAAAAAGTTAACATGTCCATCAAAAACAAGTGAAGGATAATGGGTGAAGGAAATTTCATTACAGCTCAACACTGGACAACCATGCCATACATAAAATGATAGCAGCCTTGGAATACAAAAAGCCTGTGTCCACTGGATACCCTACTTGCTTATGGAGGAATATAAACAGAAATGCAGAGATGGAGAGGTGTAATCACAGCTGTTTCAATGCATACTGCAAAAGTAATGACTCCTGTTAAGCATAGTCACTAGGGATATGAGCTGATTCCATCACTTTGAACCAGAAACAAAAAGGCAAAGCATAGGTTGGCATTACACATTCCTAAAAAATAACTGGTGAACAGTACCTAAGCTGGAAAAGTTTCAGAGATAGTTTGTTGGAGTGCTGAGTGATGCATATTTATTGATTTTCTACCAAAAGGGGAACTACCAGTGCTACTCACTACATTCAGACTCTCACCAAACTGTTATGCACTTCATGATAAGCATCTGATGAAACAGTATGTCACTTTACAATGTGAGCACAATAAAACACTAGATATCAGAAAATACACAAAAAAATTGGCTAGGTAGCATTCCATCAGCCCAGAGTTGGCTCTCTAAACTTATGATTAGTTTGGGACCCTTAAAATCACATGGGAGAGGGTACATACTGGGATAATGATTATGCAGCCAAAGAAGCATGCATAATTATGAGTAGGAAAGAAAAAAAAAAAAAAAAAATGGACTTCTACTGCTAGTATTTCCAGTACTGGCATACACATGAATTTTTCTGGTGATTTTGTGGAAGAGGATCAAGTTCCAGGTTTTCTAATTTTTTTTTCTTCTTTTCTGTGTACCTTTTGTTTTTTGTTTAAAATAAACACTCATTACTTCTGCTACAATTGTTCACCACATTTACTATGTCCTTTAATTCTATATCTACACAAAGATTTGCTGCTACTTTCTTTTTTTTTATAAAACTCCATAAAGCATCATCAAGGGTTGTCAAGCCTGAACTGCATGCTGGCCAAGAAAGAATATGCAAATTTGATCCATGACGGATCTATCATTGCAAGAAAATCTTTTACAGAGATAGAGGGAGAGAAAAAAAATGTGAGGATGCCATCTTCCTGGAGGAGCTCCATTTCTGCTTTAGTCACTTGTAAGCCATAAGTAACTTATCATCTTTTAAGGATGCTAAAGATGATATTACCATACATGTTGATACTAATGATTTTAAGAGAAGACAGGGTGATAAGCAGGTATCGGCAATGTTGAAAAAAGACCAAAAGTTAGGGTTAAGTTTGAAATTCTGCAATTCTGTCCAGATACACAGAAGAGTGTACAAAATTAGAGCCTTGCCAATCAATACAGCCTGGAGAGACTGTGCAAGACTTGTGGGGCAAATTTTTCTAGGCATGGTCTATGTGTTAACAGGAAAGCCCACAAATAGAAACTTCTTGCATTGCTCTATTGGGATATGCAGCAGCCTGGAAAGCAAAGTCAGGGATTACAAGGCCTGCTGGATTTCTTCATAGACAAGCAAATACATGGGCTGGGTTAGAGTTACTACAAGCAAAAACATCATTTACATATGCACTAATGCTAGGAGTATAGAAACAAATTTGGCAAATTTTAAGTACTAGTTAAATCATCAAATGTGAACACCATAGAGATATTGGATATATAGTGCTACTCAGACATACGGGTTGCAGAATTTGAATATGGTGAGTACAACATTGCACAGAAACAACAAACAGGAGGGGAGGTTAATGCTCTGAGTTCAGAAGCACAAAGAACCTAAGGCAGTGTGCACCCAGCTCACATAGGTGACTAATGCAATGTTGAATCAGTTTGGTGTGAAATAAGCTCTGTGAAAAAAAAAAAAAAATTACAGTAGAGAATTATACAGGCAAAATGACTGAGTATAACAAACAACTACGGTATATAAACAAACAGAGTGGACCAGTAAATCAAAATGTCTTACAATATCGGATTTTAACTTTCCAGATATTGACTGGAGCTAATGGGTTGGTCCCTCACACGGTAGTAAAACTTTTCTGAATTTACTAGATGACTTTTCTACAACAGCATGTTAGAGAGGCAAGGCAATGAGAGTTAGCAACAGTCTTGATCTGATTATGAGCAGTGACTCTTTATGCATTAGGAAACTACAGATAAAAGAACCATTAGATGACAGTAATTACAGTGTATTGATGCGAGATCTACTTAAAGATATTGCAATTATCAGTAGCCATTTTGCAGTAATATAAGCAAAATAAAGGTGACTACAATGGTCTTGGAGTTTTTAAATTCTATTTACTGAGGCTAACTATGATGTTTCCAGCTACAAATTCTAAATGGGAAATATTCAGGGAAGTATATATGGAAAATATTCGGGGAGTTTACAGTAATACCTCACTCGGCACGGCTTCAAACAGCACGGGTTTCACTATAATATGGTTTTCAATTAAGTTTAAGTTAAATTTACTGTACATATTAAAACTCATTCAATAGCTTCGACACGTACTCTACATATATGCTGTGTTGTCGTAGCCTAGGTATGCATACATATATACTGCTGTGCCAACTCTATTGTCTTACATGCGCATAAGCCAGTATCTCCCCTCAGGCAGTCAGCGGCAATATTGTTCAGTATTCTTAATTCCATCCTGATTAGCCGACACGATAGGTTTTCAAACTTTTCATTTCACTATTTTTTTTATTCCTTTAAATACAATCAAAAATATATCTGCATTTTGGTTAGAAATCACTGCCAACAATATGCGTTCTGTTTGGCACGATGTTTTGCCCCATTTGGAAAATGATTTCACTGGTTTTGAATCGCAAGTTTAGACAATTGCCGAAGACATTGTGATGACTTGGGATTCGAAACTTTGGACACTGCCAATGTACGTGATAGCATTGACTCGCGTGCAAATGACTTTGAGGATGCAACTCTCCTTAAAACTGACAAGCAAGCTGCATAATTAATTTAATAGCGAAAGCTTAATTCGTCTGTTAGTTGCCTGTTAGCTGCACAGCAAACTGCATATGAAGAAGAGAAAAACAATTCTGAAGTGGATAACACTTAAGTGGCACCAAAAGAATTTTCAACAGAAGAATTAGAAAGTTTTTGGGGGTAGGGGGGAAATGACACAGCCTGTGAGGCGATTATGAATGGAGATCCGAATGTTAAACATGGCATCAAAATATGGAAAAATTTTACGAGATGGGATTCGATACTACAAATACTTGTACACCGAGAAAAAGAAGACACTACTTCACCAGACTTCATCATTTAAATACCTAAATAAACAATAAAGCTTTTTTTCTCATCTCTCATTAATGTTACCTTTTCAATAATTAAATTTTTGCAATATTTTTTATTTCAAATCCTTTTAATTGGCTATCAAGCGCAAATTGTTTATAGATTTACTATAATTTGTTTATAGACTGTTTCTCTGGTATGCATTCAATTAAAACCCATTATAATTATACCTCAATCAGCACGGTTTCACATAGCACAGAACGGTTTCGGTACCAATTATCAGTGCTATGCAGGGTATTGATGTATATCTTTTTATACCAACTAAGTGATACTGTTCAAAGCTTAGACTTAAAGTAAAGGTGACTACAATGGTCTTGGAGTTTTTAAATTCTATTTACTGAGGTTAATTGATGATGTTTCCAGCTACAAATTCTAAATGGGAAGTATTCAGGGAAGTATATATGGAAAATATTCAAGGAGTATATATCTTTTTATACCAACTAAGTTGTACTGTTCAAAGCTTAGACTTAAAGGGATGTATATAAGTTATGAGGGAACAGAAATGTACAGTAAGTAAAAACTAGTCTGAAATAAAGTTACAGAGGAGATTTTATAAGCTAAAGCAGATTATAAGTAGTCTCTGGCAAATTATGCAAAAAGTAGCAAAACCTTTTTACTTATATTAACACTAGAATAGAAGGGACAAATCACACTGGTCCACTAAATATGGTATGATTGTTGACAGTCCTGTTCAGGTTGCTGAACAATAGATAGTTTGTATCTACATCCAAGCATTAAGAAACTTTTAGAGATGAGGAATCCAGAAGTATATCACATTATAACTGGAAGCTAAATGATTCTATAATAATTCAGAAGAAAGAGAAACTATTGAAATTAAAGTAAATAAGGTGCCTGAAGCTGGTGGAATCTATCCAATTATTTTAAAATTGGAGCAGCAAAAGATATAAGCAAACCTTTACCATAATTATGACATTCTTGGATTGATGGGATGTCCAAACTGACTGAAGATGTGCAAATGTCTGTTCACAAAGGGGGGGGGGGGATTGAAAGGTGAAGAGAGTTTGTTGTTTGGTTTTTAGGAGCATTAGCAACTAAGGCCATATTGCTCCAGGAATATGCGGTGGTCATTCCCTTGACCTTTCTGTATTCTCCGTATTTGGTGGTGACGGGGTGAAACGAGTAATTACAGACTTGTAGAGCATGACTTCTGTTCCACGAAAAATTATGGAGTCATTGGTAAAAAAGTAATACAGGACCATCTAGAGGGAATGCAGTTATACAGCAATCATAGCATGGATTTGTTATGTGAGTAGTGATGTGTGACCAATCTGATTGGATACTATGACTCAGTAACAAAGGAAGTAGACACAAAAAATAATTTTTGCATCATTAATTTCACATGGAAGACTGCTGAATAAATTGGCAGAGTACGGCATTAGAGGCAAGTTATTACTGCTATGGATAAAGGGATAGTTGAGTAGGAAAAGACAGTGAGTTTCAAAGGACACTGCACTTCTTGGAATAATGCTATTAGTGGGGTCCAACAGGATTCGGTGCTAGACCCAATGTTGTATTCATTATTTATTAATGATACTGATGAAGGCATATCAGACTTAATGTCTACATTTGCATATAATACAAATTGCCAGGATAGTTAATGACAGTAATTATTGTATGCTTCTTCAACAAGATCTAGAAAATTAGACTGATAGGCTGAGAAGAGGCAATTGCAATTTAACACTGACAAATGCAAGGTACTGCATATGGGTAGAAGTAATCCCAAAAAAATTTCCACACATACACAACTATGTTAACCATTTCAATTTATGTTCCCTGGTGTGTGTTGTCTGAGAAAGAGTAAAGATGCCACCAGCATTTAGTTTAGTTTACCCAACTCATTTAAAGTCCTAATCAGGTCTTCAATCAGGCCTTCTCATAGGTACCTAATTTCTAGATGCTGCAATTTACAGAAACAAGTCTTTACTGGTAATAATAGGATAATCATCTATTTGTCCCATAATTCTTTTTTGTAACAAAATTTCTATATATATCTTTGACAGAACACAATATCCTATCAGCTTTGATGAACTGCTCATAAGATCTTCATGTCAGACTGTTCAATTACCGCAGCTGTTTTTCATTTTTCCCTACCTGACTTTGACACCACAGAAATGGTATGTTATACTCGGAACCTTGTAATATCTTGCATTTATCAATGTTAAACCTCATCTCCTACTTTTGATGGAGTACACTAATTACTGTCATTTACTATCCTGCCCACCTTCATATCATCTGAAAACTTAAGACATTAAACTCAATATACCTACAATATCATTAATAAACATTGAAAACAGTAAGGGACTCAACACCAAAACTGGGGAACTTCTCACATTACATTAGTTCATGGACAATAGCTGCCATTTGAACACAACCACTCTCTGTCTCCTGCCACTAAATCAACCCAAATTGACCTAATGTGCACTTGCTCCAATTTGTAGAGTAGTCACTCATGTGCAACAGTAACAAAGGCTCTAGTGAAATCTAAGTATAGTAAACTCTAATATCCAGCACCCCCAGGGATTAAGCACTGCCAGATTTTAAAATTTTCTGGATTTTAGATAGGTATACCTAAGAGGTTCAGCAGTTTAGAGAATTGCATTCCAATGAATATTAAGTGCTAACAACTGAATTTATCTACATCTGTGAGCATTTATAATGACTACGTTGTCCTTTCATCTGTTTATACAGGATTTAAATTGCAAGGATAATGAAATGGTCTTAATTCTTACAGCAGAACAAACTTGCCTTCGTAACAAATTCCCTTATATTTCACTACTTTTAACAGATAGCTTTAGCAACTTTGAAACCAATTTCGTATATTGGCAGCTCATGTCACACAACTTCTTTACAACTGTTTAATCTGTGTGTGTGTTGTCATTAGAGACTAGCTGCTATCTGATGAGTGACCACTTAGCTCTGAAACAGGCTGTCACAGCACTCTCATACTTTAAACAAATGGCCACCAATTAACCTATTAGAAAGCCATCTGTTTAATGTAGTGCAACAGGACACGGCAACTAGTTGCAAAGGCAAGTTTGTTTTGCTGTGAGAATTAAGACTATTGCATTGTCCATGGATTTTAAATCCTCCTGGCTGCAAAAACAGATAAATGACAAGATAGTCCTTCAAGCATCTATAAGTGAGAAATAATCACTCTTTTTGCATGGGGATTCTTAAAGACAAATGCAATCACTGATAGTGTACTGAATTGCTTTGTTTAATATTTTCATATTGTAAAATAGTTTTTTTGAAAAATGTGTCGGATTTTAAAGATTCCAAATTTCTGGATTTTAAAGAGTTTACTGTATATGATAAAATTATTTTTGCATCCAGCCCCTTCATGACTAGTTCATAGTAACTAATTAGTGCGATCTGTATTTAATAAAATTTTAAAATGAGTATTCCCAGAAATTCAGCAAAATCCTGGGAATTGAAATGCAAAAATTTTTATATTTTTCTGGGGATCAGGAAGAGAAATATTTCTAGGGAATCAGGAAATGTAAAGACTATGCATTAGTCTCTACAGAGTTTAATTTAGAATTTTATTTATTGTAAAAATTTAGATTTTCATATATTGTAAAACTAAAATATTTCATTTTTACTTATATGAAATATAAGGCTTTATTTTTATTTGTTGTTGATGGTAAGTAATTTTATATTATAATTTTTTTTTATATCAAGTCACCTGTATAACTATAAAATATCCTTATCTCATTTTAATGTTTCTTTAAAAGTATTGATTTTTAATATAGCTAAGTATTTTTAAAAATAAATCTAGTATTGGTAATAATAGATTTATTTTACTGGAATCTTGCCTGTGGGAAGATTCCAGTAAAGAACCTAATTTTATTATATCTAATTCCCTTTTTTTTTTTTTTTTTTTTTTTTTAAAAACTCTCTCACTTGGAGTTAACTTATTTTAGTTTTGGATCACTTCTGCTGGTATAGCACACTTCCAGGTAGGAGACACTGCAAAGGGCAGAAAACTGTAATATTAATTAGTGTTCTGTATGCAGAGAAGTGTAACTATTTAAAACAAATAATTTTGATTTACTAATCCTGACTGATATAATGCCAAAAGAAATTGGAGAATTACTATGCCTAAATAATTTGCTTGCATAAACAAAATAACTTAACAGAAGTAAAAACAATATAATTTTTTTTTTACTCATATATCCACCTGTATAACTATAAATATAACCATATTTATAATAAAGTAAATTTACAGGGTAAAATCAAAAACAGAGATCTTTTATAAAATTTTGCTTTTTGTTGAAGGAATGAAGCCCAGACTAGAAATGACAATTGCAGGATGTGAAAAAAACTTTATCAAGTAGAACCTGCAAGTTACAAGTAATTCAAAAATGGATGCAATATCATCAAGGATGATGTGATGTGTGGGAGACCTTACACATCAACAAAGACCAACTTGTCCCCTACATTAGAAGCATTATTTGGGTTGGGTATCAAATAAGAATTGAAGACATATAGCCTTTACAGTTATTATATCATATGGTAGTTACCAAGCCCTCATACATATTTGTGTGCAAATTTTTAAGAGCAGATCAGATGGAAACAAGAGTTGAACTTTCAATGGAACTGGTTTAAATTATTCTTGATGATGAGCAAGGAATCCTAAACACAATACCAAAAAGACATGAAATATAATGTTATCTTTATGACTTGCAGAAAAAACATCAATTCTGTGAATGGAATTCTCACATATCTCAAAGGAAGAAAAAGAATCAAGTTTAAAGGTAAAGTCATGCCAGAACTATTTTTTTTTTTTTTTTTGACTATGAAAGCACAATTCACAAATCTTTAACCCCTTCAAGAGAACATATATGCAGATCTACATTTTAAAGGTCAAGTCAAACAATGTATACATTAATGTACAAATTGCATTAAAATTTTTATAGCACGTTGCTATCTCTTATTTGTGTTTCCAACTAATTGTAGGCTCGATTTATGATAGTTCAATTTGGACTCGCAAAAGATGAAAATGACTCATTTCTATGGAATTCCAATCAAAAATTTGATAAAACCAAATTAAGTGATATATATATATATATATATATATATATATATATATAAAAATGTAGGTCACATTACTGCATTATTACTGCAAGAAAAAGAGTAATGACATTTTATTTAAGATTTTTAAGATTATTTTTTAAATTACAATTTCATTTTTGAATAATAATTTTACTCGTGTTAGGCAATATAGTCAAAACAAGAACAAATTAATATTTAAAAGCATTTATGTACAAAGTTTTCATTTTTTCAAAATTGTAGCATTTTTTTTTCTTTTTTCTTTTGTGGAAAAAAAATCCACAAATAAAACTATAATTATACAGTCGAATTTTCAACAGCATGCTCCTATTGAAAATTCAATTTCTTGGGAAGGGCTCCCACAAGTGGCAAACTCATTCACGAAAGGATTAAGAACTTCAGAAGTAAAATGCAGTCCGAAAAAAGAGATCTGATATTCAAGCAAGGAAACATTGGAAATTACATCACAACAATGCTCCTGCTTTATATAAAATATAGAATTTTCATAATTTCATGATAACAAAAGAAAAGCAGTCATACAAATTTAGATGAATTCATGTGGCCAATTGGCAAAAAAGAACTAGGTTTTTTAAACCTACAGTTCTTTTTATGTTAAAGAAGTGAGATAATTGCATTTCAACACATTTTTTTTCCCAGCCCATTCAAATACAAACTCTACACAAATTATGTAGATAAATATGAATTTTATGTGATTTATATAACCTTATATGACTAAAGTCTTACCGAGTGAAGCAGCATGTAAAAGACAATTTCCATCACCTGTTGTTGCTAATGGCCATAATCTCTGACAAGCTTCTTTTTCTGCCCACCAATTAAGCCTCCCTATAGTAAAAAACAATCTAGCTATGCACATAACATACAGTCAGAGATATAAATATAATAAAATAAAAAATTATATGAAAAATGTAATTTACAAGGTATCAGGCAAATTATTCCAAATTACTGTAGATATTTGATTATCATACATTGAGTTGGCTCTGCATTAATATCAACCCCCCCCCCCACTTATGTACAAATGGACTTATCCGTGATGCTGGTAAAAGCTCAAAATTGGAAATGGATGATATAAGGTAGTTGTTTGTACATGTGGAAATCAGTTTTTGAATGTCTTTGAGGAGGAATGGGTCAGCATTGCAATCTTTCTGACTTTGAATATGGAATGAATGTTTGGCTGAACAAAAGCCAAAATAGTTAAGTGCTCCTATTTTGTAGTGTCAAGAATCTGCTGAGTGGTTCAACAGCACACAAACAACCAGCCAAAAGTCACACATGGGAGAGCCACATGCAGGCAATGCCCATAACAAGGACTGCATGTCTTGTCTCATAACATCAGTGATGCAGCACAGTGGTCCAGCTAACCACCCCAATACAATAGGAATAGCAAGACTGTGGACTGTGTGCTGGACATCAGCATAAGAGGCTATGGCAGTATATAGCTATAATGGGTATCCATGCTCACTGAAAGACACAAGAAACCATGCCTTGTGTGGGCATGTCAGCATCACCATGCATTCAGCATTCTCCCACTCAACCATCCCTTTATCCATAGCAGCAATTTGCCTCCAATGCCACACTGCTCCAATTTGTGTAGCAGTCTTCCATGTGCAACAATATTAAAAGCCTTTCTAAGATCCAAATATATAATATCAAAACTATGTGACCACATCGTAGTATCCAATCAAATTGGTCTTCCCTTTAACAAAACCATGCTGTATCCGAGCTATAACTGAAGTATTGTTTAGATGATCATAAAAAAGACTTCAGTTATAGCCCATTAGTTGGTCCCACCGTAACTTTTGTTCCCTGGAACAGAAGTTAAACTAACAGGTCTGTAATTACTAGTGTTGCCCTTTGATCCTCCTTTGTGAATTGGGGTCACATTTTCACATTTCCTGTCCATGGGTACCTCCCCTGAGTCCAAGGATGCTCTCATAATTATGGCTAAAGGTTTGCTTACTTCCTTTACTGTCTCCTTTAATATAACTGGATAGATCCCATACACTACAGGTGCTTTTCTTACGTTTATCTTCAACAATTTCTCCTCAACTTTTCTCTCCGTTATTACAAAAATATCTAGCTCACTGCCAGAGTTTAATTCACCTCTGGCATTCCCCTCCCTGAATAACTCATGTGTGAATGTAGATACAAAATACTCAGTTTGTTAGCCACTTAAGCAGAATCATCAACAGTTGAACCATCGATATCCAGTGGACCAATCTGATTCATCCCCTTCCTTTTAGAGTTTACATAAGTAAAGAACTCTTTGTTGTTTTTCTTTGCATCCTTGGCCAAAGATTTCATGTAATCTGCCTTTGCCTGCCTATCCTCTTTTGTGACTTGGTTACAGACCAGCTTATATCTATCATATGCTTCTGTGTCACCTGTTAATTTATATGTATCCCATGCATTTTTCTTCTCTGCCACATGTATCATTAGTTCATCTGATATCCATTTAGGGCAAAACCTTGAACAATATTTCTTAGTTGGCATGAAAAGCCGAGTAGATTTCAAGATTAATTCTTTGAATGCTTCCCATTTAGAATTTGTTGTCGGTAACATCATCAGTTGGTCCCACCGTATAGTTGTTATTATTTGGTTTTTAGGAGCATTAGCAACTAAGGTCATATTGCTCCGGGGATATGTGGTGGTCATTCCCTGACCTTTCCGCGTCCTCCATATTTGGTGGTCACGGGCTCGAACCCCGGTCTAATCAAGAAGCGTGAGCTATGCACTGTTGCTCCTACCCACCTGGCTATGGAGGTGCCACCACCATATAGAATTTAAATACTGTCTCAGAACATTGTAGTCACTTTTAAGAAAGTAAAAACCCTTCCCTTTACCCCTGATGACAGTTACATTTTTGAGTAAATCCAACTTCACACTGTGATCACTGCCACCTAGCGGTTCCTTTATCTGCAGATTCTTAATGCAGGAAAAATCACTACTGATAATCAGATCAAAAATATTACTCCCTCTAGTTGCCTCCCGAACATGCTGCTGTAGAAAACAATCATCCAATAAATCCACAAAAGCATTGCTAGTGTATGAGTGACCAATCCACAAATTCCAGTCACTATCTGGGAAATTAAAATCCCCCCCATTATAAGACACTCTAATTTACTGGCCCACTCTATTTCTCTGTACAGTTGTTTATTATACTCATCAGAGTCATTAGGCCTATAACACACTCCCACTCTCAATTTTGCTTTCCTAGCGCTTATGTCACACCAAACTGACTCGATACTGCACTGTCCATCTATGTGGACAGGTTGTACTTCCTTGTATTTTGTGTTTCTTAACTAATAGCATAACCCCCCCCTTCCTATCCTGTCTATCCTTTCCTGTATACAACATACTCCCCAAATTCCATTTCTGCTTTCCTTATATCTGTATGACACCAAGTCTCTGATATCCCAACAATATCTGCCTTTGGTGTTTTGACAAACACCTCAAATTCATCAAATTTATTTACCAAACTCCTAGCATTGGTGTACATGCAAGTATACATACACCTGTTCCTATTCTTAGCTACCCTAACACAGCCCATGTATTTACTTGTTCCGCAATGACTCCCAGCAGTCTCTGAAATCCCCTGTGCCTTGTTTTCCAGGGTGCTGCTCATTCCAACAGAAGCAGTGCAAGAATCACTTTCACCTCTGCCAACAGCTACTATTAATCTATTAGTCTGTGTATCCCCCCCCCCAAGCTAGCAGTTTTCCAACCCACCTAACACTGCCTCGATAGCAGTGTTAGGTGGGTCGAAAAATATAACAAGAAAAACATTACAAAAATTTCACATGGACAAATTTATATGTGTTAAAATGTTTAAAGGCTTCTTTTAGCATATACTGCTCAAATGAATTTCAAAAATACTCTACATACAACCTTGTCATAACTATATAAGGATTTAAATCCAAGTCCAGAATTTATGATTAAGAGATTAACAAAGAAAAGGAAAATGTTTAAATATGAATCCAACATCAAAATAATACTGATGCAAAAGAATTATTCAAAGCATATTATTTTTTAAAAAATTAACCGTGTCCTTGTGTCACTAAAAACAATTTCAATTTTATGAAAATTATGTTAATATTTTTGGATCTTTACACAACATGGTTGATGAAAACCTCAAAAAATACTGAAAATATTGCACAGATGGTGATTTTTCTAATTTCGATGAAATAATCTTCTCAAGAAATTAAAACACTGGTAAAGTTTATAAATTTAAAAAACAAGATATCCCAATTTCTCAAATAGCAAAAAAAACTCACAATTGTTAATTTCATCTGTATTTATACACTTAAAATCTTATAACTGCATAAATACTTTTAAGATATATTATTATTAGCCATATGGTGCAAGAAGCCTGAGGCTTATGCTGCACTAACCAAAAGAAATTTTGACTTACGTACAAGGAAATCACCAAGAAAGAGAAGAATGATGATATCCAGCTTAGTACCCTGGGTGTACCAAGCCCATACTCATTAGATGTGAGCCCCTGGTTCATTAATTAGAATATACTGGTTTTTTTTTTTTTTTTTTTAAACAGAAGGTCCTGCAAAATATTTTTGCCCAGGGCTCAGAAAAACTTTCTGCCAACCATGGTTGTATTGAATCAGGTGACAAGTATCATCTAACACAGGATATGGCCTAATGTCACAGTCCAGCCATTTCTCCGTGGGGTATGGGTAATGATGCTGTGTAATGATATATGTGTAAGCATTCTGAGGATTTACTTATCAAGTAAGAGGTGATAAGAAAAAGCCACAAATTATGGCTGTATTTGAAAGTGTCTGGAATTTTGCTAAAACACAATAACAGGTAGTTTATGATGAGTGCCCCATCAATTAAGTCCTAGACAGATTGTGCAAGGCTCAAGGAGTAGAATTTTTCTCAACATGCCTAGTGCTTGTTAACAGGTGGGACTGTTTTTATAGAGATGAGGAATACTCTTGAACAGCAGAAATGCAAGAATGTTTGCTGATGCTGTAGAACCAGCTTTTAGAGTGATGGAAAATTGTTAGTTTGGGAGGGGGGGCAGTAGATAGACTAATAACTTAACAACAACCACAAACAGAGGAATAATTGATACTTGCATTGCTTCCATGTGGTAGCAGGAATAACAAGAGGGGAGAGATATTACAAGAACTGACGAGGGTCCACAGGGCAATAGCAATTACACAGGCTGTGTAAGAGTTACTAAAAAAACACAAATAGGCACACATTTACTTGCTTATACGCTAATGCTATAAGTATAATAAATAAATTTGATAGGTTTAAATTATTGATCAAGTCATCAAACATTGCCAATATATCCATAACAGAAACATGGTGCCATTGAGAATGCAGAATTTGAATGGGGTAATTATACAGAAAGACATACATGTATGTATGTTTCTAAGGTAGGGCAGCTCTGGAACAGATAGTCAGCTCCACTATATAAACCTGTGCTGTATTCAGATATCTCTGTAAAGACAGTCATGGGAATAAAGTGTAGTGTTGGGTACTGTTGTGATGTTGAATGGACACTTAGCTACCAGGAAGCAAGCAACTAGCAAAACACTTCCCAGCACCTGTCCTTACCATAAAGAGGTGGCCCTTGAAAACGTACTGGATGCCTTGAAGACAGAGGGACACACGAAGCAAAATACTATATGGACAAACCAGTGCGACAGAGACAATTTCATAACCTGGATAGAGGAGAAAGGCGCCTCTGTAGCCAGGTGGGAAGGAACAGCAGTGCGTAGCACGCGCTTCTTGATCAGACCGGGGTTCGAGCCTGTCACCACCAAATACGGAGGATGTGGAAAGGTCAGGGAATGACCACCGCATATCCCGGAGCAATATGGCCTTAGTCGCTAATGCTCCTAAAAACCAAATAACAAACAACAAACAAACATAGAGGAGAATGAGACAGTAAAAGGGGAATGGAATAGTAATGAAACAGAGAAAAGAGAGAATAAAAGAGGAAAGGAACAGCAAAAGAATGAAATGAAAAAGGAACACACAAGAGTGGGGGGGATGATGCTTTTGGTTAAGAAACAGACTAGAACAGTACAACCAGTAGACACAGGCTGATATTATAATACTGAGCCAGTCAAGAGCATGTTCCCCCTGCAGGGTGTGTGTTGTTTTTACAATGCGGTTTTTTTAATAAAATACAGACAAACCATTGCACTAATCCAGGTACGAAACATATTTTATTTCAATCTTTGAGCTTAAATGTTAATTTATATAAGTATGTATACTCATAGCTAAAGTTTATGTCAAATCTCTTTATTTGCACTTGTTCTGGAATATAGGGGGGGACATGAAATGTTTTAAAGGGGCACAAGGCATAAAAGTTTGGGAACCTCTGGTCTAGTGTGACAAACACTGGAAAAACAAAAATTAGAGTTACAGCTAATTAAAGGCCAAATCATTGTGATGAGTATAATGAACGACTATACATACAAATAAGAGTGGGCCAACAAATCAAAAATGTTTATATTACAGGGGATTTTAACTTTCGAGATATCAACTGGAACATGTGAGTTGGCAGTTCACACAGTAGTAAAGTATTTCTTAATTTGTTGTATGCTTTCTACACAAACAAATTAGAGAGGCAACAAGGAAAAGCAATATTCTTGTTCTGGTTACCAGCAGTTACCCATCATATAGTAAAAGCTTACTATAGATATATCAGGTTAAGGAGCCTTCAGATGACAGTGGTCACTGCATACTGATATGGAATTTATTCAGAGAAGTAATTACATTCAAGGGTAAAGGAATTTCTTTCCACAAAGGTGATTATAATGGGTTCAGACATGAAAAAAAAAAAAAAAAAAAAAACTCTTTTTAGTGGGACCAAATAATATTATTAAAAAATGTAAATTGAGAAATGGGACATGTTTAGAGAGGTAATCTTAGAGGCAACTATGCATATTTTATATAGATTAAAAGATATTTTTCAAGATTTAGACCAAAATGGGTGTTAAATTATCTGGGTTTAGTAGCAGATAAAAAATGCACGGGACAATTAATTGTCACAGGATACAGAGTCCTACAATAAGTACAAACTATTTGTAACTAAGTTACTCTGGGGGGTTAGGGAGGGAGGGAGGGAAAGACAGATTACAAGAAGTCCTCAGCTAAGAGTTCAACATGTTTGCTGCCAACTATATTTGAGAGAGCCCACTAATGTGCTGTATTTTTGCAATGTGGAGAAATAACAACAGAGAAATAAATCAGAACAAAAACTTAAAATTTTATTCTATGTACATAAACTAACCTCAGAAAAAGCAAACAACAAATAAGAATGTGTACCATGCTATAAACAAAAACAGATCGATGATGATAATAGCCCAGAGTTTAATCAGTGTGCTGACAGAGTTGAGCAGCTCATTTTGCATGCCTTTACTTTCACACTAGTCATATATTGATATTAGTGGCACAGCACTTGGCTTCCTACTGAATGACTGTGTGTGATATGCATAAATGATACATGTTGATGCAGCAACATGTATCATGTTAAAGAAAAGCAGCAAGAAATTCTTTACATATGTTAACACTAGAAGGAAAGGGATGGATCATATTGATCCACTGGATATGAATAGTATGATTAGATGATCCTTCACAGATTGCTGATAAACTGAATAAATATTTTATAGCTACAATCACACATGAGTTTTTAGAGAGGAGGTTGGTAGAAGCCTGTTAAATACTGACTTGGAGTTAAATGATTTTATAAGTAAGAAAGTAAGGTTGTAGAGAAATTGCTGCAACTAAAAGTAAACAAAGCACCTGGAGCTAATGAAATATATTCAATTATACTAAGAAGAGTTACAAAAGAGGTATCTAAATCTTTTGTCATAATAATTAGAGTGCCTTTATATTCAGGGGAAGTACCTATTGACTGCAGATGTGCAAAAGTAACCCCTATTCACAAGGGTGGTTCAAAGGGTGAAGGGGTAAGTACAGACCCATCAGCTTAACCTCAATGCCAGGGAAACATTAGTTAAAGAAATAATGCAAGATCGTCTTGATAGGAGCAGAGTCATAAGGCAACTGCAACACAGCTTTGTTAAAGGGAGATCATGTCTCATAAATTTGATTATTTACTATGAGGTTGTCACAAAGGAACTGGATTCAAAGAATAATTTTGAGATCATCTACTTAGATTTCAGTAAAGTACTTTTGATACTGTACCACTGATACTGTACATACAACTGTTGTATACATTTGAGAAATGCAGCTTTAAGAGTAAGTTACCATTTTGGATAGGACCTGATATAGCTGACTGGCCAGGAGCAAGGGTACAGCGACATCGGCTCTGAGTGGACCATGGTTTAAGCCTATGAGTGCTAAATATAATTAACAATTGTAATAATGATTTATTGTAAATTTATCTGACCTGGTGTAAACTTCTCTGACCTGATGGTTAAGTGGCAAGAGACAAAGGATGGTTATAAATTACCACTGCACTTCATCGACTAATGTGATAAGTGGAGTTCCACAGAGGTCAGTGTCAGGGACCCTTACTGTTTTAATATTTATTAATGACATTGATATAGGTATTTAAAGTTTTACTAATCATTAACCACTGTGCCCACAAAGGTAGGAAGGCCATTATAGTAAACTCAAAATAGTGGAATATGAAAAAGATCTAAGAGTAACTGTGCAGTCTGATATGAAATTCTTTCTGCAATGCAAACAAGCTACTAATCAGCTTGTGGAATTCTGTTGATGACATACAGAAATGGCCAGCAGGAAGAAAGAGGTAATTATTCTGTTAAATAAACAATAGTTAGGTCACATTTGGAATACTGCACTGAGTTTTGGAAACTCTCATTTTAAAAATAGATCTGTTGGAAAGAGTGGAGAGATGAGAACAAGGTTTTCTGGGTGCACAATGGGGTATTCTTACCAAGAAAGACCAGGTTAAGGAAATAGCCATCTCTGGAAACTAGGCACTTGTGTGATAACCTAAGTGAAGTGTATAAGACTTTAAAAGGGCTAAATAACCTAAATGCTGATGGCATCTTTACTCTTTCTAAGATGAAACAAACAAGGGAGCATAAATTAAACTTGAAACGACTGCTGCAGAATAGATATGCAAAAATTTTCATTCAGCTAAAGAGTAATCGATTGTCAGAATAAACTTGTGTATGGAAGCCAGTTTGAATAAATTTAGGGAAGGTCTGGACAAATTATTGGAAGGAATGGGCAAATGAAGGTTTTCGTTTTATTTATTTAATTATTTTTTATGTGCTGCATCCACTGCACCATGAAGTGCAGTGGATGCAAGGAAATGAACTGACAATATTAATACTAATCATAATCTTGGAAATTCATTGCGACCTTTTCCTAGACTACAAATTTGAAAAGATACCTTTCTTTGAGACTGGCCCAGAGGAGTATAGAACAGATTTTTTTGGCACCATGAAGGGTCGTGAATCTGGGACCTCCAAAGTTGAATTTTGCACTGAGCTCCACAACAGTTCACTACATTATTGGACTTAACAATATGCATTATAATAATACTACTATTCCTTCTGAAAATCCAGTACCTGCTAGCCTATCAGATATGAATTTTTCTTGCAGATGATCTAGCAAACACATTTTATCCATGTATGCCCTTGTCATTTCCAATATGATGAAATGTTGAATGGTGACCTGCATTCTGTACATAATCTCCAACCTGACCTATTCAAATTCATATGAAAGCATGAAATCAGCATGTCCAACTGGCTGAATTCTTGCACAGAAATGTTTGTATGAGACTCATTTCCTGTATATATATAATTTACAACATCGCCTACTCAAACGCATCTAACCCAAACTCTTCAGCCAACTTTTTTCCTCTCTCTCTCTCTCTCTCTCTCTCTCTCTCTCTCTCTCTCTCTCTCTCTCTCCACATTCTGCTTAAAGGTCACAAGGAGTCACTAAGAAATAGGTATATAATCTCATTATTCATGAATTTTTTTAGTACTGTATGATACTTAATTCAGTTTATGAACTGTGGTCGGGGATGTTGTGTGCATCCTGTCATTGAATCTGTAGTTCTTAGGTGGGATGTTTGCCTGCAACCATCCAGATGCAAACGCATTTCCAGTGCCATGATGGGTTTATGAGAGGAGTGATACATGCCATGCACTTATATTGAGCAGGTATACTGCAATCAGAATGTATTGTGATATATAATCCACTTTCCAAAGCCTTGGCTTTGGAAAGCTCCAGAATTTGTATTTATTATTTTTTAAAATATTTTTAGACCATTTTATTGTATTTTAATTTATTTGTTTTATCACTTTTATGTAATTTTATTTTAAATATCCAATTACATTAAATACCAGCTTATTTTTTATGAATTTTGTGATTCTTTTAGTGACTTTATTATAGTCGTATTGGTATATTAGAGAAATTGATACAATGGATATTCTTAATGTACGAGGCCTTTGTGATATGAGTTATGATTAACAAAATAACATGTGCTAAATATTTTTAAGATTTCAGCTACAAAATACTGTTTGCTTATTTTGTTATATACATTATTAATTTGATACTACCAACTCAGAGTGTAGTTTATAATTAATTTTAAATATTTAATTTTTGTTACTTGTTTTTGATTTTTGCTAAAACAACTAAGGCATCAATATATTTTTTGTAAATTGCATGTATTCTATGGTTAGTTTGGCTGTTTTGTAAGATGAAAACACTTCAGTCTCTGGAAAACAAACCATGCAACTTTTGCCCAAGACTGACTAGCCCTACCAAGTGTGAAAAAAGACAATCATTCTCCCTGTCTTATCTAGATGAGAGGAACTGTGTCGAATGAAGGGTGAATTTTTTATTTTTTTTAAGATTTTCAAGATATAGAAAATATACTGTTTGTGATCAAACCAGAAAATATACTGTTTGTCTAAAACATTTGTCTAGTTTGCATAATATTAATACCATTGGCATAATAACAATATTATGGTTATAATAAAAATGGTTACCTGAATTTTCCAAGGAAACTAACGTAGAAGTTTCAATAAGGTCTCTCTCCAAAAATTCCCTGAAATCTTCTGGGTAGATGGATAAATCTGGTAATGTGAATGTATACACTGGAGTCTCTAATCGCACATGGAAGTAGTTGCTCTCATGATCTGGGGCTCCAAAGTCCTTTGCAAATTTACTACGAGCTTTTGACACCAGATTAACATTATCGGTTGCACGAGAAATACCCCGAGATAATCGTTTCACTAAAAAAAATTAAGGGGATATATTTTTAAATTATGTAAATTTTTATTGTACAGGGTGCACATAAGACCTAATCAGTTGTAAAACAAAAATGTGCAATGGAATTATCACCAGGGTGCACATTGGCCTAACACTTCAATTTGAGTCCAAGATTAAATGTTAGAAGTGTCTAAAATGCTTTACTTTTGAGGAGTTAAGAACTTCAGTGATATCCAAAAATGCCTTAACCATATTTTCTATTTTATGAAATAAATATCTGTGATCAAACCATCAATGGTGGATGGACTTGAATCCAAATTCACATTCATTTGAGTCACTGGAATTTCATAAGAGTAATAAAATTAAAAAAAAAAAAAAGAAAAAAAAAAAGAGAAAAAAAAAAAAGAAAAAAAAAAGAGAAAAAAAAAAGAAAAAAAAAAGAGAAAAAAAAAAGTAGTATCTGGAAGTGCATTCAATGTCTCAGCAGACTGTTGCAAGGATAAGTATAAAAGTAGATTGAAGTGTATGCATATCATAAACTAGTTCAAATGCCTTTTCAGATTTCCTAATTTTTATGACAGTAAAATATAACTTATAGGCCCACGAAACAACAAAAACAGGTACATTATGATTAAACTGTATATATTAAAGGCCTGTAGAAGGAAACTGGTTAATTTTACACAACTGAAAGTTAGAATGGAAAGTAGTCAGACGATATAAAAAGGAATAACTGAAAAAAAAAGTACTCTAAAGCACCAAGAGGTAAATGGCAGTGCATATAATTATGGCAATTATACTTTGAAGACTGTCTTTGATGGAAGAGCTATAAAAACAGGCAATACCAGAATGAACACAAAAATTCACCACACGACTTGTACTGAAGGATCGTGCATTGCTGATTAAGTTCTATTACCAAAACACAACAATTCCATGGCTACTCTTCACAAAAATCACTAACAGAAGAGATTGGAAGAGTGGTCTCTGTCACAAAACATGTTAAGCAATGCTATACAGAAGTTTGTTAGTTTGTCTACAAAACAAGGCAGAGGAAGGTGACCAGTTTCTGAAGATCTTATTAATCAGACTAATAGCTTAGCATGTAAATCATATTTATTCATTATAGGCACAGCAGTTGAACCTTTGACATTCAGGTGTCTACAAGTTTCTGTGACTGTGTTACACTGGTACACTTAGAAACCGTACATGGCACAGCAGCTAATTCCAAGTGATTCTGAGAAATATTTCAACTTGGCTTTTCAGTTCCACAGAAAGATGGAGTTGGATAAAAGAGCTAACTAGCCTCTAAAAATACTATGGGTCAATGAGGTACACCTATAACAGGAAAAATGTCAATATCCAGAACTGCTGGATATGGAAATACCACATCAATGTTCCATGGTCTCACTGTTATGTTTCTTTTAAGACCCTTCTTAAAGAAAGTTCAACCACATAGTTCAGTTCAGTAACATATATCATGATTGGCACAAGATATCATGAACTGCTCATCCACTAATATTTTTTTTTTTTTGCATTATTCCTTTCCACATTCCCAGACTACTGTCCATTCTAAATTTCAACATGCATGTTTAGTTTTCTTCTGTTTTGCCTTCAAACTGACAGTTTAATTATAACTGCCCTGTATTTAAAAATAACATTGGCCTTTACTGTTTGAAAATATAAATAATTTGCCCTTCACCAGGGGTAAATTATCTATATTAGGAGCAGTTTTGTAAATAAAAGGACTTGCCACATGGAGGATTTACATTTAAAGTTCCATCTACAGTAAGTTGGAACTTTAAAATAGTACATATATCAAAACAGACCACATTAGTGTTGTTAGTATATGTCCATTAGGCATGAATGCAACTAAGGCTATGAGATCTCAGTATATAGCATCTAGAGTAGTGTGTATTCTTCAATTAGTTTCTTTATGGACAAAAAAACCTGAGTTTCCAGAAGATATGTCATGCAACCCTCACCCAAGACTGGCTAATATGAAAACTAACATTTGCATTATATTCACACTAAAATATACTTTAGAAGTAATGCTATATACCACATGTGCTTCACATATCATGACATATTCTTCAAACATCATATACTGTGACATTTCAGTTAGCTTTTTACTTATATGAACAATTGTGCATTTAAGTTAGCTTACATGCTATCAAGTGAAACTATGCCCCAACAACAAGCAGTTTAGCAAGGTGGAAGTCATAAAAATCTAGAAGGAATAAGGTACATAATATAGCTGCATTGATCATGCCTCATAGAAGGGTGGAAAATGGCAAGCAAACCTCATTCAGGCAAACCTCATACAAATTATTCACTTAATGACCAACAGTTTTTACTCTCTGAAAAAAAAAATCAGCCACTGTATCTAAAGGTAGAGTAAATAAAAGTACTATCCACAATTAATCCCAGAGAACTTCAACTGTAGTCTACAGAAAAAGGATAAAAACACCACCTTTTAAAGCCTAAGCACCTGACTGCAAGATTAGAATGGGCAAGAGAACACATGACATGGAAAGAGTGGAAGTGTTCTGTTGATGAAAAGAAGTGGAACTTAGATTTACCTGGCAGCTGGGCTTATTATTGGCACAACCTTAGAACAGAACCAAGAATTTTCTTTCGTAGGCAAGAGGATGAATATGTCATGATTTGGGCAGCTTTTGGCTTTAACAGTAAAACTCCAGTGGTATTAATCATTGATTGTCAGAAGGTTACCAAGAAACATTGCAGGAATTTCTACTCCCTCAGGGAAGAAAAATTGGTGGAAATAAGTGGATCTTTCAGCAAGACAATGTACCCACTCATAATTCAAAGTTCACATAGACATGGCTAGCATATAAAAAAAGTACAAGTTGTGAAGTGGCCAGCCAGAAGCCCTAATCTAAATTAAACTGAGAATTTATGAGAAATACTTTCGAGAGTATATGTAAATGGAAAGCAATTTTTATGTGTACAAGATTTGAAAGCTGAAATCATGAAATGTTGGAATAGTTTACCCAACAAACTACTGAGAAATTAATATCATCAATAGAACATGTTTTTGATGTAATACGACTAAATAGAAAGTCAACTGGACGATAAAGTTTATATTTATTATTAATTTCAGCACTCACTTTTTGGACATTTTTTTTTTATTATGTCGATTATTTCAATAAAATTTATTTGAAATTATCTAAAAACATTGTCACACAATATTTGCATGATCTACATGACATCTGTAATAGCAAAATGAAACAAACATTTTGGCTAAAATGTTTCATAGAAAATGCTTTATTCTACAGAGTTCCCATCACATCTTTTGCATCCTCCCCTCCCCAAGCTCTTCTGACAAGAAAAGCTACTGAGGATGAAGGAAGGTAAGGCTCCAGGGATGGAGCACACATCCCATTATATTAATAAAAAAAAAAAAAAAAAAAGCACGAGCTCATTATCATTAGTCTCCAAGATATCTCCAAGGGCTGGAGAAATGCACTGTCTCCCTAATCCACAAAGGAAATGGGCAAAAGAGGTAATGGGAAACTAGAGTGTGACTTCAACGGTGGGTAAGATCCTGTAGTCTGTGGTTAAGGATATGAATACAGTAAACCCCTGCTATTCGCGGTATCTGTATTCGCGGTTTCGCGATCGCTGATTTAATATAAAATGAAACCTAAAAAAAATGTGAATTTCAAAAGGCCGTGAATATTTTCCGCCATAAAAAAACATGGACGTGGCTAAAATTATCTTTCCCTGTCAAAACAGCGACCAGTGGGTGGGGGGAGAGGGATGACAAAATCGCGAGCGTGGATGTTTCTCGCTAATCCTTGTTCAGTATGTGTAATGCGGTTGTCATGGAATGTTTCGTCGTTTGCTTTTAATTTATACACTTATAAATTGAATAAATTTATCAATTTATAAATTGATATGCTTACAAAAGTGACAAATCTACCGTTTTGCAGTTTAAAACATATTTTTTCAAGTGTGTTAACGAAAGAAAGTGACTTTATTGTGGACAAGTTCTTTCTAACCCGTACAAAAATATGGCTACGAATAACAAGGGAAATGTGAAAATATCAAAGAAGGTGATGACATTAGCGAATAAAATTGAGTTATTAAACAAAATTTCTAATGGTGAAAGTGTCTCCTCAGTGGCAAAACATAAAATCAATGAGTCAACGGTACGATCGATCAAAAAATCGGAAGAAAAAATCCGCCATGGTGGCCGTGAAAACGCGCTAATTGCTTAAAAAATTTGCTCTATAACTCGTGATGTTAAATTAGGAAAAATGGAAAAAGCTTTAAATCTGTGGATAGAAGACCGAACTCAAAATAAAATTCCGTTAAGTTCACTCATCATTCGTGAAAAAGCAAAACTCCATTATCAACACTTTAGCGAAACTGGTGATAGCACTGGCGGGATAAGTTTTTTTGCTAGCAAAGGCGCTGGTTTGAAAGATTTGTTTGAAATTTCTAATAAATATTACATTTAATATTAAATTGTTTCTTATTTTCATTTCGATGTCATATGCTTGCATTTCACTATGTACTGTCTATGTACATAGTCATATTATCAAGGTACATATAATACATACATAGACAAAATTTTAGACTAGTTTTTCTTATATATTTCATACTTTGGAATGGAACCCCTTTATTACTATGGGAGCCATAACTCAGTATTCGCGACATTTCTCAGGAACGTAACCCCCGCGAATAGAGGGGGTTTACTGTAGTATCTCAATGGATCACAGCATGGATTCATGAAGGAGAAATCTTGTCTGACCAAACTGGTTAATTGTTACCACAAAGTCACACAGTTAGATACAAGAAATGGCTTCACCATTATTTAAAAAAAAATTTTTTTTTTATATACACAGGCAACACTACTAAGTCAAAAGCATTCACAACTAATCATCTTAATAGTGAATACAATCAATAACTATTTAGTAGTCATGAGGACTCAAACCACAATTAATTCAAACACATGTATTGCTGCTGCATTCCTGCACTAACAATTCAGCAACATCAAGTCTCTACCTTGATTTTACTCAAATGTTTGACATGGTTCCCTAACAAGACTATCATATAAACTACTGATACATATTAGGATTACTGTAGGATCCTTCATTGGTAGTCATGGCGCCTCTGTAGCCAGGTGGGCAGGAGCAGCAGTGCATAGCACACGCTTCTTGATTAGACCGGGGTTCGAGCCTGTGACCACCAAATATGGAGGATGCGGAAAGGTCAGGGAATGATCACCGCATATCCCCGGAGCAATATGGCCTTAGTTGCTAATGCTCCTAAAAACCAAATAACAAAAACAACTGGTAGTCATAAATGGTCATTCTTCAGGATGGATCAACGTAGCAAGTGGAGTCCTTCAGGAATCAGTGTTACCCCCCCCATTTCTAATCTTCTTTAATGACATTGAATTTGAAAGAGGTTGTACAGGTGAAGCTGTCAACAAAAGTCTGCTGCTGATGATGATTTGAATGTAGAAAGGGTAGTTAACAGCCAGAACCAGGCTATGTTGCTTCAAAATGACTCAAATTAGTTGCAGATATAGTCTTACAGTGTGATAAATAGTTACTGAAGTTTAATGCTTATAAATGTCAAATTTTGCATCTGGAGAACAGAAATTCAGAGTTACTTATAAGCTAGGGAAAGAGGAGTTAAAAGTGGTTCAGGATGAAATTATATATATATAAGTGACGCCGGGAGCCGAATGATCAGAAGCAGGAATGCAATAGCACACACTCTTTGAGTAGACAGTGGTTCGAGTTCCTTACTGCTAAATATATGTCGTTCAACCCGCACCAGACCAGCGTGACAGATTATGACCCTTTCCCTCAACATGATTGAGGAAGCCTCCACTTTGCAGTGGACTGATGAAAATGACTGTAGATAAAAAAAATAATAATAAAAATATAGAAGCAATAGGGAAAGAGTGTGTAAAAAGAGTGAAGAAACAAATAAATAAATGAAGACTGAAGTAGAAAAGGGAGGAGAGTGGAAGGAATATGTATCGTTTGAAAATATTAAATATAAGGCAAATGTAGCCAAACTTATAATTAATTAATTATAATTGGCATTCATCCTTCTATTTCTTTATTTTCACTCTTCTTTATAATATATTCAGTCTGTATATATATATATACACAGAACTAGAGCAAGGATGCTGTCAACATTTAACTTACCTGATCCATTCAGAGCCTTAAACACCTCAATCAGATCTCCTCACGGATGCCTAGTGCCAGATGCTGCAATTTTCAGAACAGCCTTTCTTGGTAAGAGTACCCTTCTGTTTCACTCACTAATCATGTTGTCTCCTCTGCACTCAATCTAACAGATCCACATCCTTCCTAAAATGAGGCTTTCAGATATGTATGCAATAATCATTATGAGGCCTTATACAGTGGAATAATCACCTCCTTATTCCTGATGGCAAAATTCCTGTATATAGTTGGCAAAACCCAGTGAGCTGTCCTAGCAGCCCATCTGTACTATTCATAGAACTCTGGCTGGTTACACAATTATGACTAAGGCCTTTTTAATTCTCTACTACCTCCAGTGTTGTACCATACAGTGGTACAATACCATTATTCTGAGATTACTGCTACCCATGTGCAGCACCTTGCATTTGCCAACATTAAACTTCCAATTGTCACTACTCAGCCCAGTCTGCTTAAATTTTTACAGACCTTGTTGCTACTGCAACAAGATCAGGATAACAGTCATCCAATAGATCCATAAAAGTTTTGCTACTGTGTGAATGACCAACTCACAAGTTCCAGTCGATATTTGAAAAGTTAAAATCTCCCATTATAAATAAGACATTCTGATTTACTGACTCACTCAACATGTCTGTATAGCTGTTCATTATACTTATCACAGTTGTTTGGCTATAACACATACTTCCACTCTCATTTTTAGTCTTTTTAGTCTTCCCAGTGCCTACATCATACTAAACTGACTCACACTGCATTGGCCACCCATATCAAATGGGTGCACTGCCTTAGACCCTAAATGCTTCTTAAGCAAGAAGCAAACTCCTCAATCCCCTCCTGTCCTATCTGTTCTTTCTATATGCACTGTACTCACCATATTCAAATTCCACCTCCTTTATGTCTGAGTGGATAATATCTGCATTTGATAATATAACCAATACTTCCAATTCATCAAATTTGTTTGCTATACTCCTAGCATTAGTTACAATGTATGCGTGCACCTGTTTCTGCCCTTAGTAACCCTAACACAGCCCATGTATGAGCTTGTCTCATAAAGATCCCCTCCCCTTCTGAGCAGGCCTTGTATTTAGCCATTATAGTATTAATTATAATGTTAGATTCAAGTAGTAAAGGTTATGGGGTTATAATTCAACACAGTCATTAAAACACTGAAAATTGTACAGATTTCCACATTCAATTTCTGATTTGAGATACTCTGGTGCATCCAATAACAGAGACCAACTGTTGGTCATCAAGGCTTCAAGCTTGGAGATAAAGACACATCCAAGAGTCAATCTAAATTGTTAATATTGTTATGATATAGTATTAGCAGTGGCAAATGATGCAAGAAAGCAAGCTTTATAGCTCAGATATATATATATAAGTTGTATTAAATTGGCTTGTTAATTCAGCCCATAATTTTCTTATATTGCGTTGGTAATTCAGCCCATAATTTTCTTATATTGCGTTGGTAATTCAGCCCATAATTTTCTTAATTCATCATAACCTCTAGGATATTAACATTCTTTCACCTCTCACAAATCTACAACACTTCTTTTTCTACTTTCCTCACCCTTCTAGTTACTGGCATTTTTTGTGTAACTTTTACATCCATTTATGCATACTTAATTCAATATATTAATACACATATATACTCTTGCATCCTTTAATGCTGCTTTGCATTTTTAGGTGCATCTGTCATACCTGATTTATTAATCTTGCATTCACTGAAACCATTTCATCAACTGTATATCTCTTTTCATATGTAACTCTTTAAACATTACCTTTAAGGGGTTACATTGAATACCCATTGAGATATATATATATATATATATATATATATTTATTTATTTCACTAAAAAGGCCTCTGTGGTAAGGAAATCTATCCATAATTGATGCCGCCAACTCTGACCAATTATAACTTTATAAAAATAAATGAAATAAAATACAAATAAAATAAAATAAATAAGTAAAATCAACTGTAAAGTTTAGATTAAAATCATTAAACCCATACTACTATAAATCTGAATAAAATTACAAATAAAATAATTTTATTTGTAATCTGCTGGGAAGGCTTAGTGCTTTATAATGAATTGTTGATGCAGCACTACTTATGTTGGGGAAGGCAGCAGATGCTGCCAAAAGCTTCAGTTTTATAGTAGTATGGGTTTAACGATTTTAATCTATACTTTACAGTTGATTTTTACTTACTTATTTATTTTATTTTATTTATTTTTATAAAGTTATAATTGGTCAGAGTTGGTGGCATCAATTATGGATATATATATATATATAAGATGGCCACTGCAGAAATGCATAAAATTTATGTTTCCATATCTATATTTATGACATGTTTTTTGATTATTTATGCATTTGATATGATTTGATTCCTCTCCCTACTATTAGCTTGGATAATCAGGAGTTCACTATATGAAATATAGTATTTATACACAGAATTTAGTAGTCTTCAATGTCAAACAAACCAACTGTATATACCAAGCAAAAAAAAAAAAAAAAAAAAAAAAATGGTATTTCATTTTATAATTTATTACTTTAAGTGCAGAGAAATAATCTTACTAGAACCTTCTTCACATTCCATCGCATCATCTTTTCTCAGCAAGGGTCTAGAAGGTGAAAGATATGATACTGATCCACTATCAACGTGCAACCTCTGTGAGGAGCTTTTAGGGATACTACTGACTTTTCTCTCTGCATGCCCATCTCCTGCTTTAAGTGCTGATCCTGGAGTGATGCCTTTAAGTACATAATAGGCTGAAAGGGCTGATTGTAGGTCCCAGTGATTGCCTGTAAAAAATGCATATTTATAACAAACAAAAACTTTGTTTTAAAACAAAATGATAACATCAAAATTTCTGTATAAGACTTGCTTCCAGAAAAAAAATGCACATTTAGCAAATATTGAAATAACCTATTTTCTGCATTAGTTTCTTGATATAATGCAATTTTACTTGGTTAATGCATCAAGGACTTTTGTCAATTTTAACATAAAACATCAGAACAAAGGAACTAGATTATCTTGAATAGCAATGGTATTCCATTAAATATCTCTGACAGCATTCCATTCAATTTTATAATAAAACTGGAATTCCTGGGACTTAGAGGATATAATTAAGGAAACTGAAGTAATAGAAACCCCAGTTCACTTTACTTTTGTATTTTTTTCTCTCTCCCCCCTGATGGTGTTAGGCAATAAGTTAATACTAATAAAGTATCACCCAATGACAATTTCTGAAGGCTGGCTTCTAATATACCTTTAAGTAAAACTATTCCCCTATTTTAATTACTGCTTATCGTTGTGTATTTACATTTTGTATGCCGCTATATATGGACAGAATTTCCTCTCAGTGGAAGGACATTAATATGCAGGAGGAAAAGAATGGGTTAACACAACTGCTGCCACTGATGCATATATGAATCAAAGTGATGTACCGTGATGCATATGAGCAGTCATTCTTAAGTATCCAATACAAGTTCAGTCAGTATGCCAATATTCAACAGTTGTTAATTTCATGTACTTTTACAGCACTCATTTATTGACTGCTCAAGAATGATTACATATATGTACCATGCGCATCATTTGGTTTGATAATTTTATACCTCAATTTTATCAAAAGTTTATTTCATATATACAAACTACGCGCAACACAACAAGAGAACAAAGGAAAGCAATACATGGTTGATGTTATATAATAAAAAAAAAAAGCACACCTCTGTAAATAGTAACAGTTCAGTCTGTGTACCAATACTGAACAGTTTTTAATTTCATATATTTACACAGAATTCATTTATTGACTGATTAAGAATGATTGCATATATGTGACATGGCACATCATTTGGGTGCTGTTTGACATATATGCTTCAGCGGCAGTGAACATGTTAAAAAACAGAGCCTAAGGAACTCCAATATTAGTTGAGGTTAGAAGAAAGAAAGCTGTCTATCACAACACAGAAGTTGCAGCAGAAACTGGTTATTCAGTTGCAAAAAAAAAAGGCAAGCCATAAGAATGAAGCTTGTTTAGAGGTTATTTTTGCTACATATGATCAAAAGTCTTAGGAATGTCACGAGGAACTGCTTGAATTTCCTTAAACTTTTGCATGGAGCAAAATGGTTCCAGACCTGGGTGATCACCTCCAGCATACTGAACACATTTCTAGATCTTACACAGAGGAATATCCCTAGAGTTATTACTATTCCTTATAGCCTGAAGGTGCAAACAGAGGGTTTCGTTGAATATTGATCCCTCTGCTAGATTCCCTGAAAAAGTATTTCTCGTCTTAGAATAATTAAACTATGCCAAAAATTGATGCACTTAGCTGACAAGTATGAATATCAGCTTTACTGGTGTTGTAGACTACTAAATAGCAGCCACTGTGATCCTGAATCTTGCAAACTCTTCATATATGCAAAGAACTCTTTACTATCTGTCTTGGACCACTTTGCCAAATATTTTCATAATTTGCCTTAGCCTGTCTCACTCCTTGAGTAACCTGATTACAAACTGCTTCATACATTTTATACTGAACGGGCTTTCTATTTTATACTGAACATGATTTGTAGATATCACAAGCAGCCTTCTTTTACAATATCAATTTCACCAATTCTTTGGCCATCCAGTTTGGTTTCCACCTTGTGCCATAGCTTTTAAAGATGTGAAATAGTCTGCATTTTCTTAAACATTTCCCATTTAGTATATGTCTCTCTTGAGAATTTCAGTTTCTCCCACCGAGTTGAATCACAAGTTTTAGGAACTTCCTTATGTGCTTTGGTATAATAACTAACGTATTAAGATAGTGTAGCTTAATTTTCAGCACTCACCTCTTGAATGATCCGCTTGGATGTGATGTGATTGATTGAAGTAATAGCTGATTGCAAATCGCATTTATAGTTATGATTATGTACAAATAAGGTTCTTATTCACATTAATCATGTGTCTTCTATAATCACATCACATCCAAGAGGTGAGAGCTGAAAATTAAGCTATGCTATCTTAATACATTAGTAATTATAATCTCCTTTAACCCATCACCAGTAGCACCAGAGGCAAATTACTCACTAGGCACATGCCTAGAGCCTCACATATAGAGGTCTCAAAATGAAACAAGATAATAAAAAAAGTAAAAATAATAATAAACAAATAGATGCAAGTAGTGTATAAACTGTGAACATATTTATAAAATCATCACATGATAATTTATCACATTTGGCTGTCATTAGCATTAGCAGAGGCATTTGATGCAAGAAAGCAAGCTTATACAGCATCAGCCAAGAAAAAAAAAATAAATAAAAATAAATAAATAAAAAATAACCACTTCCACTTCACCCCTCTGTTCGTTCGAAATACCTGTCCAGCTGAGCCTTAAACTTATTTAGGCTATCAACTTCCACTAACCAACCACCCGCTGGCTAAAGGCAAATTTCCTCACGTCTATCCTACATCTGTCTTTCCTCAATTTGAATTTATGCCCTCTCAGGTGATTTTTCTGAGCAAGAGGAAGAATCCCATCAGCATTGAGCATGCTCAAACCATTCAAGGCTTTATACACCTCAATCAGATCACCTCGCTGGTGCCTAGTCTCCAGACACTGTAATTTGCAAAACTTAAGCCTTTCTTCGTAAGAGCACCCCTTTGTTCCATTCACCAATCTTGTTGCCCTTCTCTGTACTAGTTCCAGCATCCCTACATCCTTCTTGAAATGAGGCCTCCAGACCTGTATACAGTACTCTAGGTGTGGCCTGACCATTGCCTTATACAAGGGAATAATCACCTCCTTATCCCTGCTAGAAAAATTCCTATATATCATTGACAATACACCATGAGCTACTCTTGCAGCCCGTCTGTACTGCTCAGAAAACTTCATATCTGCCTGCACAACCACCCAAACCACACATTTGAATTTCCTGCTAGTATGCCATTTCAATTACAGTTCACACTTCAGCCATGAATACTAATGAGAACAGCCATATTGTTTCAATGTTTATACAGAAAGTATACAAATCACAGTTAACACTTACTGCATCTAGTAGTACTTATGATATTGTGTTACACAACACAAAATTCATGTACTATAAAATAATACCAAATATGCTATTTAGTAAACTCTTAAAATATAGTATAAAGAATGTAAGTACCTACATATGTTATGTATTTGACAATTTCAAATGTTTTGATTAATTTTTAACATTTTCCATTACATTCATTTATATTATTATATTATTTCTATAATATTTATATTTTTCTATGGAGGTAACTCCATAGAAAATGAAGCAAACATTCGATTCAGGAGCACAGAAACAAAATTGATAGAGAGAAAAGGAAAAATTGGCAGAGAAACAAAAAAATTCAATAACTGAATTTTTAAAACCATCCAACTCTGTAACAAAAATAGGTACATCCGAAGAAACAGAAGTAAAAAATAAACAGGAAGGTACAACAAACAGAAAAGTAAAATTGATGGAAATTATAGAAAGAACTCGAATTAAAAACTTAAATTCTGAAGGTGTAATTAATCATGTTGAGAATAAAGCAAATACAAGTTTAATAAATTATCCAAATGTTATTGCATTATGGACAAAACCTTTAAGTAATAATGCCATTAATTATTATCTAATAAATCTAACTACAAATGTAGGAGACATTACTAAATTGAAAATTGAATATACAGAAAGGTAAAGTGTTTACTACAGGAATTTACAAGATTCACACTTTTTCTGCCAGAAAGCAAATGGCTCATTTTTTTTTAATCACGTAAGTGTCTATTATTACATTTGCAAATTATTTTCTGCACCACAAATAAAAAAATTTCTACTGGGTGTAATGATTTGAAAAATATAAATAATACTTTAAACGAACATGAACATTTTAGGGTCGTATTACATTGATGTGTATTTTCTGAAAGAGAATGTCAGTAGCTGGCTGTATTGATACAGTGCTGGCTAAGCAAATAAAAACCATGAATAATTATTAGTGACAAGTTTTGAAGAGAACTGTTGCAACTGTTAAGCTATTGTCACATTATCTATTATTATTAAAGGCAATAGAGAACATTTTATTTCTAATAGAAAGAGAAATTTTTGAGTTGTGTAGAATATCTGCCATAATTAAATACTTTCCTTAAAACACATTTAGAAAAATTTGTTAAAACAAGTCAAGGAAATATTAGCTACTTATCACAATCTGTGATTTTATTCAATTATTGCTATAATTTACACTTTAGTGGATGTTACCACCGTTACTTATTTATTTATATATTTGTAACTATGCTGTTATATATTATATTAAAAAGAGGTAAAATCCCGAGTTACCCTGAGAGAGAGAGAGAGAGAGAGAGAGAGAGAGAGAGAGAGAGAGAGAGAGAGAGAGAGAGAGAGAGAGAGAGAAGTAGACAGGAATCACCAAGAAAGAGAAGAATGATGATATCCAGCTCAGGACCCTGGGTTTGCCAAGCCCATACTCACCAGATGTGAGCCCCCGGGGTTAATTTTTTGTGATATAATAACTAATAAGAAAATTGTTATACATTATAACAAAATTCATTGAACAACATAACTTACATACCCCTATATAATATAAGCTAAAACAGTTTAGGGCCTCAAAAATACTTTTGCACCTGGTGCTCAAACTGTTTTAATCTGCCACTGGGTAGTATGAAGAACTGTTATTCCTTTAGGTGCTGGGGTCTAGGTGATTCTACGCACATGCAATTTTAAAAATCAGCAAGAAATAAATCAAACTGTTCACTTTTTGATGCCAACTTTTATAATTTTTTTGAACTTAACTGTGAACAAACCATTTTTTATATTAAAAAAACATAGTTTTATTTAATTTTTGAAAATAAAAACTCCCTTTAGACTTATCAGTGAGTGAAATACAAATTGAAAAACCAATGCACTTCAATGAATGTGTACAATTAGATGCCGGTCTGTCAACAACATGGGCACTGCTGAATGAAACAAAGTGTGCCTCAAGAGTTGGATTCCAGATGACACTTCAATGTTGCAAAGTCAGGGAGCACTGCTGATTGGAAAAAGCCAGCTCACTGTCAGTAACTGAACACGACAGATGCTACACAACACATGCATAAAATTAGGCATAATCTGATTCCTATATTTTTCATTGTTTACAAGTTAATTAATAGAGATTTCTTTAATTTTCAGTGGAGAAATCAAAAAAAGCATTTTCAAAAACAGCTATTAGGTGTTTCAGCTGTATGGATAGAGCACAAATAGCTAAATTGATGTCTGGAGTTTCATCACCTTATGCACCCTGCTCTGGGCTAAAAAAATGAAAACCCTGTAACCTTAACTACTAATTTAAATGGATACTTCCCATACCAAAATGTCACGACAACAATCAGCTAAGGGCTTCTTAACTTTAAAATTTTTAATGCAAATGAATCTCTAATAATAACTAAGTCTTGAATATTGATCCCTCTAGTGGTTCATGTTGATATAGAAAGGCTATATCAACACAGTCCAAACACTAATCCTGTCATACTGGATTAGTTTTTGAACAATGATGTAGAAATGATGGATGTGCCAGAGCCAAAATCTCAATGAAGTGAACACCAATGAGAAGAAACAAAGTGCCAGGTTAGATTGCAGTCAAAACAACTAATTATCAAACTGGCTCTGGCAACTAAAGTCAAAGGAAGTGAAGCCAGTTGACATCGATGGACAGGGCAGTGTCGAGTCAGTTTGGTGTGACATAAGCATAGGGAAATCAAAATTGAGAGTAGGAGTGTGCTATAGGCCTAATGACTCTGATGAGTATAATAATATATTGTACAGGGAAATAGAATGGGCCAGTAAATCAGAGAGTCTTATAATGGGGGATTTTAATTTCCCAGATATTGACTGGAATTTGTGGGTTGGTCACTCGCACACTAGCAAGGCTTTTGTGGATTTATTGGATGATTGTTTTCTACATCAGCATGTTCGTGAGGCAACAAGAGGGAGCAATACTCTTGATCTGATTATCAGTAGTGATTCTTCATGCATTAAGAACCTGCAGATAAATGAACCACTAGGTGGCAGTGATCACAGTGTGTTGAAGTGGGATTTACTCAAGGAGGTAACTACCATCAGAGGTAAAGGGAAGGGTTTTTGTTTTCGTAAAGGCGACTATGATGGTCTGAGACAGTATTTAAATTCTATACAGTGGGACCAACTGATGATGTTACCAACAGCAAACTCAAAATGGGAAGCATTCAAGGAACTAATCTTGGTGGCTACCAGGCTTTACATACCAACTAAGAAATATTGTTCAAGGTTTAGGCCTAAATGGTTGTCAGATGGACTAGTGAGACATGTGGCAGAGAAGAAAAATGCATGGGATACATACAAATTAATGGGTGACATGGAAGCCTATGATAGATATAAGTTGGTCTGTAACCAAGTCACAAAGGAGATTAGGCAAGCAAAGGCAGACTACGAAAAATCCTTGGCAAAGGATGCAAAGAAAAACAGAAAGGAGTTCTTTACATACTTGAACTCGAGAAGGAAAGGGATGAATCAGATTGGTCCACTGGATATTGATGGTTCAACAGTTGAGGATCCTGCTCAGGTGGCTAACAATCTAAACGAGTATTTTGCATCTACATTCACGCATGAGGAGTTATTCAGGAAAGAGAATGATGTAGGTAAAGTAAACATTGGCAGTGAGCTGGATGATTTTGTAATAACTGAGAGGAAAGTGGAGGAGAGATTGTTGAGGATAAACATAAAAAAAGGCACCTGGGGTGGATGGGATCTATCCAGTTATATTAAAGGAGGCAGCAAAGGAAGTATGCAAACCCCTAGCCATAATTATGAGAGCTTCTTTGGACTCAGGGGAGGTACCCATAGACTGGAGATGTGCAAATGTAACCCCAATTCACAAAGGAGAATCAAAGGCTGACACAAGTAATTATAGACCTGTTAGTTTAACTTCTGTTCCAGGTAAATTAATGGAGGCACTGGTTAAAGAAGCACTGCAGGATCATCTAGACAAGAATTCAGTTATAGCTCAGACGCAGCATGGTTTTGTTAAGGGCAGGTCTTGCCTGACCAATTTGATTGGATACTATGATGTAGTCACAAAAGAACTGGATGCAGGGAATAACTTTGATATTATATATTTGGATCTTAGAAAGGCTTTTGATACTGTTGCACATCGAAGACTGCTGCACAAATTGGAGCAGTGTGGCATTGGAGGCAAATTGCTGCTATGGATAAGGGGATGGTTGAGTGGCAGAAGACAGAGAGTGGTAATCAATGGACACTGCTCAACGTGGACTAATGTTATTAGTGGAGTTCCTCAAGGTTCAGTGTTGGGTCCATTGTTGTTTTCGGTGTTTATGAATGATATTGATGATGGGATATCAAGTTTAATGTCTAAGTTTGCAGATGATACAAAGGTTGGCAGGGTCGTTAAGGACACTACTGACGCTATGCTGCTGCAACAGGATCTGGAAAGGTTGAACAGATGGGCTGAGAGGTGGCAAATGAAGTTTAACATTGACAAATGTAAAGTACTACATATGGGTAACAGTAACCCCAGAGCAATGTATCAACTCTGCGGTACTACACTGACAGTGGTGCAGAATGAAAAGGACCTGGGGGTAATTGTGCAGGCAGATATGAAGTTCTCTGAGCAGTGCAGACGAGCTGCAAGAGTAGCTCATGGTGTCTTGTCAATGATATACAGGAATTTTTCTAGCAGGGATAAGGAGGTGATTATTCCCTTGTATAAGGCAATGGTTAGGCCACATCTTGAGTACTGTATACAGGTCTGGAGGCCTCATTTCAAGAAGGATGTAGAGCTGCTGGAACGGGTACAGAGAAGGGCAACAAGATTAGTAAATGGAACAAAGGGTTGCTCTTACGAAGAAAGGCTTAAGTTTTGCAAATTACAGAGTCTGGAGACTAGGCACCGGCGAGGTGATCTGATAGAGGTGTATAAGGCTTTGAATGGTTTGAGCATGCTCAATGCCAATGGGATTCTTCATCTTTCTCAGAATAATCACCTGAGAGGGCATAAATTCAAATTGAGGAAGGATGGATGTCGGATAGATGTGCGGAAATTTGAAATTTGCCTTTGGCCAGCGGGTGGTTGGTTGGTGGAACCGACTTCCATCACTTGTTGTTGAAGTTGATAGCCTAAACAAATTTAAAGCTCAACTGGACAGGTATTTCGAACGAACGGAGGGGTGAAATGGGAGAGGGTTTTTTTTTTTTTTTTTTTTTTTTGGCTGATGCTGAATAAGCTTGCTTTCTTGCATCATATGCCTCTACTAATGCTAATGCTAACTACTTTGTAAGTGGGATGGAGACAAATTCCAGCTGACACCCACCAAAATAAAGTATACCCATATTGTTCCACAGCTAGATGCCATAAAAAATAATTAATGATTGTTATTACATGATTAAGATCATTAGCATATGATGCAAGAAAACAAGCTTTCAAAGCATCACCCCCCCCCAAAAAAAACACGTTCCAATTTCCCCCATCCATTCACTCCAAAAGTTTCTCTAGTTCAGCCATGCATTTATTTAAGCTGTTAGCTTCTACGATGAGAGATAGAAGTGTGTTCTAGAAATCAACCAACTAAAGGGAAATTTACAGACATTTATTCCACAAGCTTTCCTCAATTTCAATTTGTGCCTCCTCAGGTGCAGAATCTGAGCAAGAGGAAGAATCCCATCAGCATTGAGGTTGCTCAAATCACTCAAGGCCTTATATACCTCAATCAGATCACCTTGCAGATGCCTAGTCTCCAGACACTGCAATTTCCAGAACGTAAGCTTATCTTCATAACAGCAACCCTTTATTCAACTCACCAATCTCGTTGCCCTTCTCTGTACACGTTATACTAACTCAACATCTTCTCTAACATGAGGCGTCCAAACCTATATGCAGTACTCAAGGTGTGGCCTGACCATTGCCTTATACAAGCGGATAATCACCTCCTTATCCCTGCTAGCAAAATTACTATATATCATTGACAAGACCTCATGACATGCTCTGGGCCTGTCTTCACTGCTCAGAAAACTTCATATCTGACTGCACAATTACCCCCAAGTCTTTTTCATTTTTCACTACCCTGAATGTAATACCATGTAGCTGGTATGTTACTCTGGAGTTACTGTTACCCATATGCAGTACTTTGTATTTGTCAATGCTAACCTTCAGTTGCCACTTCTCAGCCCATCTGCCCAACTTTTCTAGATCCTGTTGCAGTAGCATCATGTCATTACTGTCATTAACAACCCTGTCAACCTTTGTATCATCTGCAAACCTGGACATTAAGCCTGATATACCTTCATCAATATCACTGAAAAATATACAAAACAACAATGGGCCCAATGCTGAACCCCGGGGGACTCCACTAATAACATTAGTCCACAGAGAGTGGCAATCAATGTCCAGTGATTACCATTCTCTGTCTTCTCCCACCCAACCACCCTTTTATTCATTGTAGCAACTTGTTCTTAATGCCATACCGATCCAACTTGTACAGTAGTCTTCCATGTGCAACAGTATCAAAAGTTTTCCTGAAATCCAAATATATGATATCAAAATTATTTTTGGTATCTAGTTCCTTTGTAATCACATTATGTGCAACAGTATCAAAAGTTTTCCTGAAATCCAAATATATGATATCAAAATTATTTTTGGTATCTAGTTCCTTTGTAATCACATTATAGTATCCAATCAAATTGATTAGACAAGATTTCCTCTTAACAAAATGAAGCTGTGTCTGAATTATTACTGCAGTCTTGTCTAGATGATCCTGCAATGCTTCTTTAACCAGTGCATCCATTATTTTTCCCAGAACAGAAGTTAAACTAACAAGTCTGTAATTACTTGCATTACCCTTTGTGAATTGGGGATACATTTGAACATCTCCAGTCTGTGGGGACATCCCCTAAGTCCAAGGATGCTCTCATAATTATGACTAACGGTTTGCTCACTTCCTTTGCTGCTCCCTTTAATATAACTGGATAGATCCCATCCACCTCAGGTGCCTTTCTTATGTTTAACTTCAACAATTTCTCCTCCACTTTGCTGTTAGTTATTACAAAATCATTAAGCTCCCTGTTAGAGTTTAATAAGCTTCTGTTCTTCACTTCCCTACAGAATTCCTCATGTGTGAATGTAGATGCAAAATACTCAGTTTCAGTTTGTTAGCTTATGCATAAATTGGAAAATAAATAATGTAATCACAGATATTTATAATTATTAGATTAAATAGATTTTACAACTATAAAATCAACATTATCAAAACCATGCTTGACAGTTTAACAATTTTCTGAACTACACAGAGAATGCTCAAAGTAATCCTTCAATTGCATACTAAACAAAGCACTTGATAGTCTCAAGTCAAGACTATCCCTCAAGGACTAGTACTGCTTATTTCCAGTAACATAAATTTAATTAGACAATTTTAACAGGCAAGCTTGTTGGGTTTTAAAATAAAATTATTGATGGCTATTGACCTATAAGAATAAAACTGAGATTTTTCATAAAAATCAAGAAAAGAATATACATATAAATCCTTTATTCTCTCTATTTAATAAATTTTTTTTTTGCAGGTTTTAATTTAAAAAGAAATCCAATTTTATTGACACATTTCAGAAGTTTTACAGATGTGCATATGTATTATGGAATAAAAATTATATACAGAAAAGTTACTATACAGGGTGTTTCAAAAGTGATGGTCAATAATTTAAAGGTGAACTGTACAGACTACAATATGCAAAAAAAGCCTGGTAAACATGGGTCCTTAAATGAATTGTTTTTGAGATATTGCACATTTCTAGTTGGAATCCACCACTGACAAGGTGAACTGTACAGAGTTGGGATCCACCACTGACTTGTTTGTTTAGGTTAGGTTATGCTAATTTTCTCCCTTACCCCTCTCTCAATACTCTGAGACATAGCAGGCATACTAGTACTTGTCAAAGGATAGTCAACATGGAAAGAGGTTACAGCAATGAAGAGTATGTGGACATGCACTTTGTGTATGGTAAAGCCAAAGGCAGTGCACTTGAGGCTGCATATTTGTACTAAGAAGCATTTCCCCGACGAAGGTAGCTCAAATTCATCAGGGTCCATCAATGCCTTAGAGAACATGGGTGCTTCGCACATGGAGTACGAGAAGGTAGGCCGAGAAGCATAACACCTGATGTTGAGGAAAGGGTGTTAGAAAGAACAGAACAAAATCCAAGAATTTCGACAAGGAGGGTTGCTCTGCAAGAGCATGTACTGAGTAATAGCAGTGTGTGGCGAATTTTACATCACCAATTACACGTACAAGGTCACAGCAATACAGACTACCCTCCCAGAGTGAACTTCTGCCAGTGGATGCAACAACAGTGTGTCCTGAACTCCCAATTTTTAAACATTTTGTTCACTGACAAAGCTGGGTTTACTCACGATATTTTTAATTTTCATAACTGTCACATTTGGTCCAACAAAAATCCTAATGCAATTCACGACATCAGCAAAAACGTTTCTCGTTGAACGTCTGGGCTGGACTACTAGGGGGCCATCTAATTGGACTACACTTTCTGCCAAACAAGCTAACAGGAGAGCTGTATCTTCAGTTTCTGCAGAATGTTCTTCCAGACCTCCTTGATGATGATAATGTTCCACTTCAGCAACGCCAGAACATCTGGTTTATGCATTATGGTGCACTGGCACATTTTGCTCAAGTTGTGACTCAGTATCTAACTAGAAGATATAGTCAATGGTGGATAGGTAGAGGTGGGCCTGTAATGTGGCCTCCCAGATCACCAGACTTAAATCCTATGGATTTTTGTATGTGGGGTCATGTAAAAAGCTTGGTGTATACTTCTGGCATTAACACAGTTGAGGAATTGCAGTGTCGAGTTGAAGGAGCCTTTCAGCAAATCAGAAATGACCTAGGAATGCCTGAGAGGATTCACAACTCAATGCAGAGAAGACTACAAAGTTGTGTACGGATGCAAGGACAGCATTTTGAACACCTTTTATAACATCCTGTGACATCTATAAAATCCTGTGGTGTTAAAACCAAAAATTAAAAATGTATTATCTTATGTTTAATAAAACCACACTTAGCAAAGGAGTCACAGCTTCTTGCTAAACTAGTGCTCCCATAGTCAGTGGCGAATCTTAACAGAAAACGTGTATTATTTCAAAAACGGTTTATTTGCGGCCCGATGTTCACTGGGACTTTTTTTGCTTATTTTAGTTTGTACTTTTCACCTTTAAATTATTGACCATCATTTTTGAAACACCCCATATATAAATGAACATTTTCCACCTGCATTTTTTTATTCATCATATTTAGAAAGAGAATTAATTTTATATGAAAATTAGTATTAGTATTAACATGGAGCAAGGAAGCCTATAGCTTATGCTGCACTAGCCAAAAAAAAAATATATAGATATATATATACACACTGTGTGCATATATATATATATATATATATATATATCCAATATTTTAAATAAAATAAAACATAAGCCAGTAGTATAGAGGAATTGCATGTCGCTGCCTCTAATGAACGCCTAATTATTTATTTATTATAATTTAATTTATGTTAATATTTAATATAATTCAATGATAGTATATACATATATATATAAATAAAATAAAATAAAATAATAAGAAAATTTTAAAAAATAAATAATAAAAGAAAAGGAAATAGACAACCAGTGTGCTTCCTTCCACCCGTAGGTAGCTGTCCAGCTGACCTTTGAATTTCCTCAAACTGTCAACCTCTACCATCCATGTAGGTAACTTATTCCAGTAATTCATAACTCACTGGCTAAAATAAAACTTCCTGTAATAAAACTGCCAGTCTAAACATCTCCTCAATAACTTGAATTTATGGCCCCCTAGTTCTAGTATCATTTATAACTGCGAAAATTTCATCCTCATTCATTTTACTTATGCCTCTCAGAGTCTTAAACATCTCAATCAAGTCTCCTCTAAGGTGCCTAGTTTCTAAGCTCTGAAACCTATAATTTATATATTTGAATTATTCCCATATTTGAAGCCTTTCCTCATATGGATGTCCTTTTGCCGATCTCACCAGCCGAGTTACCCATCTTGGGCCCTTTCAAGAAGCCCCATGTCTTTCTTTAGGTGCAGTCACCATAACTGAACACAGTATTCCAAGTGTGGTCTAACAATAGCCATATATAATGGGATTATAATGTCCTTATCTCTACTAGCAACTGTTCAATAAATCATCGATAGAACTCCATGGGCCTTCCTTGCAACCTGTTTACAATGCTTGGAGAACTTAATGTCTGACCATATCGTAACACCCAAGTCTCTTTCCTTCACTACTGGCTTTAGTTTAACTCTACCAAGCATATAAGTTATTTTGGGGTTACTGTTCCCTGGGTGTAATACCTTACACTTTGCTGGATTAAAGCATAGCTGCCATTTTTCTGACCATCCCTGAAGTCTATCTAGATCACTCTGAAGAAGCTCTGTGTGGTGGTGTTCACTAACTACTCTACTAATCTTTACATCATCTCCAAATTTAGACATCACGCACTCTATCCCTTCAGCGATTGTCATTTATGAAAAACAAAAAAAAAAAAAAAAAAAAGTGGTCCTAATACCGATCCTTGGGGGAACCCCACTTCTTATATCAACCCAATCTGAAGAATAACCATTTGTCACAATCCTCTGCGTTCTGCCCTGAAGCCATCCATCTAAGGATTTTCCCAGTGATTCCAACCCGTTCCAGCTTGTAAAGTAACCGCTCATGTGATACTGAGTCAAATGTTTTGCTGAAATCCAAATAAACAATATCGAAATTATTCCCTAAATTCAGCCCATGAGTGACCCTGCCAAAATAGCTAACCAGATTTGTTAAACATGATTTTCCCTTTAAACCATGCTGAGTATCTTTCAGAATTCCATTTCTATCTAAATGATCATGAATTCCACCCTTGATCATTGCTTCCATGATTTTCCCTACTACTGAAGTTAGACTGACTGGTCGGTAATTTCCCACTTCACTCTTAAAACTGCCCTTATGTATTGGAGATACATTGGCACTTTTCCAATCCAACGGAATCCCTCCCGAATCCAGTGATGCTCTCATAATTAGCTTCAATGGTTCAATTCACTCACTTGCCACCTCCCTTAAGATTATAGGGCATATGCCATTAATCCCAGGTACCTTATTGGCCTGTAGGCTCGAAAGTTTTTTCATTAAATAATCATGTGAAATTTCAATATCATTAATTAGATATTTTTCAACTTCACTCCCATAATTTCTCTTTGACATAAAGGGTTTTTCTTCAGTAAATATAGATGCCAAGTAACTGTTGAGTTCATCTGCAACTTCAGCTGGGGTATCTAATACTATCCCACATCCATTACATAAGGATCCGATCTGGTTTGTCCTTCTCTTCTTTGTATTTATATGTGAAAAATTCCTTATCCCCACTTTTTGCTCTCTTTGCCAGCCTAACCTTTTTTTTATGGCACTGTTACAGATCACTTTGTAGCTGTTATAGGCTTCAGTACTTTTTTATTGCTCTAACTTTTCTATGCCGTCTTTTTCTGCTCAAGTAATATGGCAACTTCATTATTTTCAAATTTGAATCCTCCTCCTGGAGTATTTTTTTTAATGGTATATAAGCATTCAAGGCTTCTGTGATTAATGTTTTAAAGGTATACCATAATTCAATTGTATTCACTCTCTGTGCAATACTACCTAGTTAATAGAGGCCATTTAGCACCTTAAGGCATTGTAATTTCCTTTTTCTTAAATTATAACCCATTCCTTTTCCTTTAACTATTTCTCTCTCTCTCTCTCTCTCTCTCTCTCTCTCTCTCTCTCTCTCTCTCGTCCACCGAAGAACATTCTTTTCCCTAGTACTTTCCCTGACATGTTGGTACAAATAAAAATCAAGTTCATTTAAAAATTTTGTCCCCCATGTGGGAGTTTCCTTCCCATTTGCTCCAATCAATTAAAGGCAAATTAAAATAATTAAATATAAGTAAATAAAAATTACAAGTAATAATTAAAACCAATACACAAAAATTATGTATATGAAAGAATATTTTTTAACCACAATATTACTTGGAGTAAATGGTATCTGATTTAGATTTTTTCAATAAGTTAAGACAATGCAATCTCTTATCAGTGAAATATGCAAACCTTCATGAGTCCAAGGCAAGCTCAGACACAGAGGTAGCAGGTTTTTAGTGTGTGGCACTTCCAAAACAGCTGCACAGGCATGCAGCTTAGAAGGAACCCTATTTGAGGCTGCTATACAAACTCAAGTGGCCCTCTTATGTATTAGGTTTTGAATTAAAAGTCCTTGTTTCAACTACCTGTGCATGTCCGAACATTATTGGTCATGTAGCGCACGCACACACACACACTAAATACATCATATGCCGACCGGGCTAGCCGGGTGGGTAAAGTGCCTGCCTGGCAACCCAAAAGTCGCGGGTTCGAATCCCGCCTCGGGTTTGGATCAGAGTAAAATGCAAAAAAAAAAAAACCTTTGGGAGGTGCATTATGGCCACAGAAGCCGATGCGCCAACAAATAACAAAAAAAAAAAATACATCATATAACAATTGCTTCACTACCTTTAAAGAAATTTTTTTACTTTCACAAGAAGTTCCTAAAATTGAACTGGTGCTGAAAAAATACTACTTAAGTTAGATTCAATTCAATACTGAATTACTAAATAATACTGATTAATTCACTAATTCACATATTACTACATTATCCAAAGTAAAAAAAAAAAAAAAGTTTTCTTTTTTCAAATCCTAAAGATAATAAAAGATCATACTGTAAACCAGTTAAATGTGTAGCATATATGTAAATAACAAATAACTACAGCAAAAGTAAATAATAAACAGCTTGCTACAATCTGTTGATCTGCTTACCTTCCAACAGATCTCGAGCAAGTCCAGGATCTGCAGATGTCCTTGCAATAAACTCTGACAAGATAGCATCCATCCTGCATGATTCACTTCACGCCTTTGAATATTTTTTAAAAAAAGTTTTTTTTAAAATTTAATGTGAAAATAAACACACAAACTCACATAATTATGTTTAAATAATTAGTTTAATAAAACTTAAAGGTTTTTATTTAAAAAGTATTAATAAATTTAAATAATTCAAGCACAATAATAGCTCAACACTTTGGAACCTCCCTAAACTTTATTTTAAGACGTATAACACAACCTGGGATTGGATCAGTTTCTGTTCCATCAAGTGTATACCAATACTGGAATACACAAGAATACTACACACTCCACAAAGTACCATACTTTCTAGATGATAGGAAACACTGGACAATAAGTGTTGCTCAACAGTACAATTTGCCAGGATGCCTTCTAAAATGCATCCATGTTTTAGAAAGCAAATTTTGGAGAAAAAAATATTTTATTGTATATACTTGAAACTCTATTTCACAAGTGCTTATTAAACAAAATTTCAGTGTGGGACAAAGATTTAACTCATCACAGAGCAACAAAAGCTTATCATTGCTATCACACTTGTCAATACTAATGTTATGGTCTGAACTTCCACGTTCTTTAAAATGTGCATCATCTTCCTCCTGATTCCACATTTCTTGAAAAAGTTGGCAACTGCCTCATGTTTCAGTAAATCCTATGAATTTTACACAAAATTTTTCACCCAACTTGTGAAATTGTTGGTTGCTTCATTCATCCTGTGTCAAATTGCAATTCCGTGTCTCTATTAATTTAGTTCACTCCTTATGCATGAATGCTTAAATTTTTTTTTAATCACGATATGACATCCAATAGCTGCAATAGGCTAAGGCCTCCTGGAATCACAGCTAACTCTGTTTAATTATTATTATTATTATTTTTTATTTTTGGCTGGTGCAGCAAAAGCCTGTGGCTTCCATACACTAAATGGCTAATACAAATATTAATTCAGTAACTAACATTTTTGTTGTTTTCGTAATGTGTGACTTTTAAAAGAGGAGTTATTTTTTTTTAGAAGGCCACCTGGACATTTTCACCAATTTCTCTAGCTATATCAAGAGATGAAAAAAAATCCTTTTTGCAACTAAATTTACCTTTGGATCATAAGATGCAAAAGAATTTTAAGTAACATTTTCAAGTAAACAAAAAGTGCATCTCATGGTCGGGAAATATGGTATGCTCAAAAGAGTACAGAAATGCCTAGTGTGCTATACTTGCTTTAAAAAAAACAACTCTTCCTTGTGAGAATAAAACATATGTGGAATGGTACAGCTTATTTAAAGTGTTTACTACATCAAACATAAAAATATATGCTCAATATACACTTTTCAAAAAGACTGATCACAGTAACATACACACACTCTCTACTTCTGGTACAAATCAGCTTTTCATGTAGTCCAAGAAAACTTGGAGACTTATCTGTAACTTAGCCGAGGAGTTCTTTAACTGTGGACTGAAATCCCCCCCCCCGTTGGTGATTGCGAATGACTTGTGGAAGCAAATCACAAATTTTCTTTCGATTTTGCATTAAGCATGGCTGTTGAACCCCGACTTTTGAGTATTATTAACTTACAAATTGGTTTTCCATGTGCTTACTTCTCTTAGCAAAGACACAATGAACGTTTAACAATAATATATTGTTTTAATTACTAAAAATTATAGAAATCTTATAACACCATGAATAATCAGACTAAAATATGAATAGCAAGTGCTTAAAAAACGGTACTCACCTTTGAATAAATCTGCAATAATTTTTTGAAAAGAACAGTAATTAAATCATTTAGGTGAGAAGGTAGAGTGAAGGAAATTAAAGGAGGTGTTAAGGGTGATTTAACGGATTTTAAAATGGGCCCAAGGAAGTAGAAGTGCACATCTCCAATCCTAGGTTGTCATTAGAAAAGGAAGAAATCATTAAGAGTAAATTAAAATTTTAAAAATGGATAATATAGTATGACGGAGCCAATATTCGTTACGAAGGACTTTCGTTGATTATAACGTCTTCAGTTGGCAAATTAAGCGGGAAGTGAACGCATGCTGCATTTTAAAGGTTGTCCATGCTTCCCACGATGCTCTTTTGGACATGTGGGAACGTTAAGTGCGAGAGGTTCCAAGTCGGGGAAAGGTTGAAGGGACTTTCATGTTTATGATATTGAGGTTAGAATAGTGCTGGAACCATTCGATAATAAGTGCTTTATAGTGAAGAATTTTGTGACCGGATTTGAGTTTAATAATGGTGATAGCAGAATCGACTAGGGGGGGGGGGGTGTGGTTGCAGGTATGAGCAAAATGAAGATATTTTCCGGTGTGAGTATTTTTTCTGAAAATTTTTGTACTTAATTTTGTATCCGTTTTGAAGATAGTAAGATTAAGAAAATTGATCAGGTTGTTCATTCTGATTTCAAGGGTAAGTTTGAGCCTGTCATGTATAGAATTGAACTTTAAAAAGAGACCATCTATGGAAGATCTATTACCTATTATAATCTTACTATCTTCAAAACAGATACAAAATTAAGTACAAAAATTTTCAGAAAAAATACACATACCGGAAAATACCTTCATTTTGCTTCGCACCATCCCCTTAGTACAAAAAAAGCTGTCTTATACAACCAAATCCATAATGCCTTCAAATTCAGCTCCTCACAAAATGATTTACAAAACGAACTTCAATACCTCACGGGGAAATTCATATCTAAAAACTACCCTCCCCAACTCATCTCTCGTACAATCTCCACCGTTAAAAATAAAATTAATAACCCATCTAAACATAATAATAATAAAAAAGCAAACACACGCATAATTCGCCCCTACCATAACAAACTTGCAGGACAATTCCACCGCATATTTAAAGGTACAGACATTTTGCTCACCTTTTCCACATACAATAAACTAGGATCCTTTTTTAATTCCTATAAAGACACACATAAATACGCCACTAGTGACCTCAACAATATTATGTATCTTATTAAATGCCAGCACCACAACAAAATTCGGCTCTACTAAAACCTCTAACACACGCGCATACTACCACCAAAACAGTTTTAGAACAGGCCAATCAAGCACAGAACTTACAATACATGCTCATACCTACAACCACACCCTCATAGTCAATTCCGCTATCACCATTATTAAACTCAAATCCGGTCACAATTCTTCACTATGAAGCACTTATTATCGAATGGTTCTGGCACCATTCTAACCTCAATATCATAAACACGAAACTTCCCTTCAACTTTTCCCCGGCTTGGAACCTCTCGCAGTTAACGTTCCCACATGTCCAAAAGAGCATCGTGGGAAGCAAAGCACGGACAACCTTTAAAATGCAGCATGCGTTCACTTCCCGCTTAATTTGCCAACTGAAGACGTTATAATCAATGGAAGTCCTTCGTAACGACTATTGCCTCCGTCATACTATATTATCCGTTTTAAAAATTTTAATTTTTAAATTTCATTTTAATTTACTCTTAATGATTTCTTCCTTTTCTAATGACAACCTAGGATTGGAAATGTGCACTTCTACTTCCTTGGGCCCATTTTAAAATCCGTTAAATCAACCTTAACACCGCCTTTAATTTCTTTCATTCTACCTTCTCACCTAAATGATTTAATTACCATTCTTTTAAAAAAATTATTGCAGATTTATTCAAAGGTGAGTACCATTTTTTAAGCACTTGCTATTCATATTTTAATTGTTTTAATTATTATTTACGTTATAGAATTGGGATAGCCAATAGTGGCACACTTCCCAATGTTAAAAAAATAACATAAACAAGCTGACCTAACCTGCTGTACCACCAGGTAAGATTTAAACTATGCCTTGTAATATTTACTCATAATATATCCTATCAAATTTGTCTGACAAATTTGATAGGATATTATGATGTGGTTACGAAGGAACTGGATGCAAAAAATAATTTTGATATCATATATTTGGATTTCAGGAAAGCTTTTGACACTGTTGCACATGGAAGACTATTGTACAAATTGGAGCAGAATGGTATTAAGGGTAAGTTGCTACAATGGATAAAAGGATGGTTAAGTGCGAGAAGACAGAGGGTGGTAATCAATGGGTGCTGCTCTTCTTGGACTAATGTTATTAGTGGAGTCCCACAGGATTCGGTGTTAGGTCCACTGTTGTTTTGTATATTTATCAATGATATTGATGAAGGTATATCAGGCCTAATGTCAAAGTTTGCAGATGATACAAAGGTTGGTAGGGTTGTTAATGACAGTAATGGCAGTGTGCTACTGCAACAGGATCTAGATAATTTAGGCAGATGGGCTAAGAAGTAGCAACTGAAGTTTAACCTTGACAAATGCAAAGTACTGCATATGGGTAGAAGTAACCCCAGAGAAACGTACCAACTGTGTGGTACTACACTTAAGGTGGTAGAAAATGAAAAAGACCTGGGAGTAATTGTGCAGGCAGGTATGAAGTTTTCTGAGCAATGCAGACAGGCTGCTAGGGCAGGTCATGGGGTTTTGTCAATGATATATAGGAATTTTGCTAGCAGGGAAAAGGAGGTGATTATCCCTCTGTATAAGGGCCTCCAGACCTGTACGCAGTACTCAAGGCGTGGCCTTGAGTACTGCGTACAGGTCTGGAGGCCTCATTTTAGGAAGGATGTAGATTTACTTGAGTGTGTACAGAGAAGGGCAATAAGATTGGTGAGGGGAATGAAGGGATCCTCTTATCAAGAGAGGCTTAGGTTCTGCAAATTGCAGTGGTTGGAGACTAGGCACCTGCGCGGTGATCTGATTGAGGTGTATAAGGCCTTGAATGGGTTCAGCACGCTGAATTCTGATGGGATACTTCCACTTGTTCAGATTACAAACCTAAGGGGGCATAAATTCAAATTACGAAAGGACAGATGTAGAATAGATGTGCGGAAATTTGCCTTTAGCCAGCGGGTGGTTAATTGCTGGAACAAACTTCCATCTGTCGTTATGGAAGTTGATAGGTTGAATAAATTTAAGGAGGAACTGGACAGGCATTTGGAGGGAATGGTGTGATTTTTTTTTTGGCTGATGCTGCATAAGCTCATACATTTGCTTTCTTATATCACATGCCACTACTACTACTCATATCTTTAATTTGGTAATGTCTGCCCCTGAGGTGGGGATTTTAAGACTCTCAGTAAATGGTGGTTTTATTTAAAAATGTGTTTGAAAAGTTGGCTGTATTCAAAAATACTGCAGGATACATATTATAAATGTTAAGATTTAGTACTACAATTACACATTTAGTATACTTCCAAAACACATATGCATAGTAGTAATTTCATTTTACCCATAGATAGGTTTGATTCTGTGAACAACTTGCCAGTGATTTTTGTGATCCAAGTAGATCACAGAATTTAATGGAGGTTGGTTATAAAGGTCAAAAATAAATAATAAATAACTACAGCAAAAGTAAATAATAAACAGCTTGCTACAATCTATTGATCTGCTTACCTTTCAACAGGTTTAACATTCAGTGGCCAGGTTATTATTTAATCAGCAAGTTCTCTTCCTGATGATATGATTATTTATATCTCACATTTATTTATTTTCTGTCAAAATAATCAAGAAACAGTAGGGAAAATAAAAAAAAGTACAGTTCAGTAAAGGAAGATTCTTGATTTCAGTAGTTTCTGTAGATTCCCTCAGATGGCATGCAATGCATTTCCAACATAAAATATGGCATTCTGCAGGAAAAGATTGGCCATCCCTATTATAGAACATTATTTTGAAGTGAATTTGGTAAGAAACAAACACATGTTACTGTAAAAGCTGAAATCTGGAAAATACTAAGTTTGCATTGGCAAAAATATCAACACTTTTCATTTTATTTCAAACCTTTACCATTCCACTCTGATACAATAAATTCTTACATTTGCAAGTGCGTTTTAGCAAAATGATGAAGATAATTTATAAAAACCCACAATTCAAATTAAGTAAAGTTATTTATTTTTTTAAGGAAAGTTTTTTTTTTCACAAATTCTGGTGTAGAAACAGAAACAAGTCATAACCAGATATGCCTGAATACCTTATTCGCATTATTTGGAATACAGTGAATATGTTATCCAGGCAACTTTGCAAGATAGCTGATATCTCCCCTATGCCCTTCTTTAAAAATTGGAAAAGAGAATAAAGCAGAAAATTGTCATTGCTTCCCTTTTCACACTCTTCAATCATAACTTTTCTAATTTTTAAAGAAGGGCATTGGGGAATAAGCTATCCAGGCAAGGTTGTCTGGGTAACATATTCACTATAATCTGAATATAATGAATATCCCTCCCTATTCCCTTGTTCAAGAAATGGCAAAGAGATAATCAGAAGTGCAAAAAGGCAAGCAGTGTTAATTTCCTCCTACAGAAAATTATCACTGTATACAGTAGAATACTTAAGTCACAATGGAAAATAATTTGCAAATGTAATTATTAAACAGGCTTTGACCAATATGAATTGTTAAATGACAGGATAGTGTTAAATAAATGAAATGTTTTTATATTTCAGAATTTTACCAAGACAAAATGATACAACTTATGATTTTATAGTAAATCCTAGGATTTTCCAGATTTCAAGCTTTTTACAGTTGCTTATACACTGGGTGATTCAAGAAGATATGTAGCAACTGATTTCAGAGGAAAGTGAGTAAAAAAAGGTTAGTACAGTCAGTCCTCGTTTAGCACAATAGTTGTGTTCCTAGAAACCCTTGTGTAATGCAAAATTGTGCAATATAAACAACAGGCCCTATGGGAAAAATAGGGTTAGGTGCCTACCACCCAAGATTGAACACACATTTGCAACCAAAACATTACCAAACACAAACAAATAATTGCAATAAAATACGTAAGTATTTCATTACGACTATTACGTAATAAAATATTGCTAATGCTTTTGCTTCTATTGTAAACAAACTTGTTCTTTGTTTGATTTTCTATCCAAACAGATGACAGCTGTTCCATCTCCTCCAATTCTGTGTCTTGATCTAATGGATTTTTAGCATTAGCAAAGGCACGTGATGCAAGGTAGCAAGCTTATATAACATCAGCCAAAAAAAAAAAAACCACTGAGTTGTTCCTGCTATGAAAGTTGTTTTCATTTTCTCTGAATTATTTGTATTTCTCGGTGTTGCCTCATTTAGGTCTGTAGCACGTGCAATATCACATGTTCGTTCATTTCGCTCAAAGTGTTTCACAATTTCATATTTTTTTTTCTCTATCGACAGAGGCGGACTGGCCATAAGCTTTACCAGAGAAACCCCGGTGGGCTGGAGGCCGGTGTAATTTTGGCCATAAATGCTAGTATGAGGCCGATACATATTTTCCCTGGCAAGAATTTTTGACCCAGTGCGCCTCTGTCTATCGATATTGCTTTTCTTTTTTTCTCTGAATCTGTAGTGTCTTCACCAGGACGCTTCCTCTTAACACCTTTTAAGAATTTCTCATTTTTGGGAATAAAGCACAATTACAAAATGATGAGGCACGCTTGATACACAAACAAAGCTGCGCAAGTGTAATAACTGAATAAACAACACCATAAATGCAGAGACACATTATTAACACCTCATTAGCTCACATTATACTAAAGCACATTTCTGGGGGTTACTACCATAAAACAATAAAAACAATTTCCAGTTGCGTTTCTGCTAGTGGAATCTGTTATAATCTGGTAGTAAACTCGATCTAATTGCATTTGCGATAATACGATAGCTGGAATTGTATGGGTTTTTAATGTTCTTAGGGTGAAATGTGTTTCCCCTTCACTGATATGAAAAACAAGTACATTTTCAGAATCTTCTCTTCATTCCTATCGTGTTGCATTCAGTTGGGGTGATTCCGTGTTCGACTGCCATTTCTTGTAAACACAAAGGCGAATTGTGCATAAGCGAATTCGGTTCATGTTATATACGATATCGTTCCCCTATTTACAAATCGTGTATGATCAAATTCGTGTAGTGTAAACAAGTGTTATACGAAGACTGACTGTATGAATAACATGGGTCTGATTCTGAATAATTACAGACTTATACAGGAACTCCCCGACTTACATAAGGGTTGCGTTCCGCGGAACGCTATGCAAGTCAGAATATCCCCCATGTTTCTGCAGCACTCACAACTGTGCTCGCTGAATTGATTGAATCAAAAAATAAATGTTCAACGAATATGTAAACAGAATTATTTATTCAATTTTTTATCTCACGTGCAGGAATAATTAGAAAAGCATGCAATTTTAAAAAAATTCAAAATTATAAAATTACAAAAAAAGAGGAGATAGGCATAGAGTCAGTAAGTTTTCCCTCTCGAGCATTGTTGCCAGAATCGACATCTTCAGCTGATAAGTACGCCTGTGCAGAAGTTGAGGGCTGTGCAGATTTAGAAGCGGTCGGTTGCTCAGCCTTATGAAAGAACATATTAATGTATGAATAGACGGTGGCTTTTTTCTTTTCATCATAGATTTCTTTGTAGCAAGCAAGCATATCATTCACCCCTCTGTTAACTTTTAAGAATTGTTTGATGTCAGGATCCATCTTCTCAAACCCCACTATTGCCGATGCAATTACATGAAATGCCATTGCCATCTCTGGTGATGAAGCATCTCGGCTCCTCATTTGGTTCATCTTGAGCTTCGTCAGCATTTCTTCTTTCACTATTGCTGCCTGCAAGTCAATAAGTTGTTTGTTAGATAATTCCTTCTCCTCTATTAACTACTCCATTTGTATTTCTCGGATACCATCAAACCACCCGTTGCTTGACATCACCCTCCAACTGAAGTAGCTCTGCAACCTTTACAATCTTATCTGTAACCTCTTCATATGATTTGTCTTTTTCGAATCCTTGAAAGCCTTTTACGTGCTGTGGGCATGTTTTCTTCCATGTGCCATTTAAACAACTTTTAGTAATTTCTGCCCAGGCCTTATAATGTTTAAGATGGTGTGGTAAATATTGTAAGATTTCCAAGTCTCTTAACATAAAATTTTTCTCATCGTCTACTGCAGATAATGCCTGAGCAAATGTTGTGTGTAAATAGTATGCCTTTACATTCGAAATAACACTCGGATCCATAGATTGGATGAGTGAAGTAGTGTTTTGCGGTAGAAATATGACTCTCTTTTTCGAATTGAAATCATCTAGATGTGTAGGATGTCCAGGAGCATTATCTAATAGAAGCAAAATCTTGAAAGGAACGTCGTTGTCTTTACAATATTTTTCAACCTCTGAAATGAAGCTGCATTTAAACCAATCCTCAAAGAGAAAGATATTGTTATCTCTCTGGTTCGATCAGAAATCATGGGTAGGGTGGCTTTATTGATGCAGAATTTTCAGAATGGTACACAAGCAGTGGTTTTAATCTGTAATCTCGCGCTGCATTAGTCCCAAGCAAAAGCATGGCTCTACATTTTGAAGCCGTGGAACCTCGCATTGTATTTTCCTCTTTGGCAATGTATATTTGATCCGGCATGTTTTTCCAATACAGAGCAATCTCGTCACCGTTAAAAATTTGCTGCATTCAACAGCCACCGTCATCAATAATTTTTTCCAACACGTCAAAATTTCTCTGCAGCTTCAAAATCAGCACTGGCGACTTCACCACATATTTTAACGTTGTGGAAACCAGCGCAATGCTTGAACCTATTAAACCACCCATTGCTTGCCACGAATTTGGGTTGGGGTTCGCCGTACTTATCCTTAATATCTTTATAAATACTTATTGCTTTTGCTTGAATGGTCATTAGACTCAGGGGCACTCACTTCTGCATCTGATTTTCCATCCATATTATTAACAGCTGTTCCATCTTCGATATAGCGCCTGAACGCTGTTTTATGATCACTGTTGATCTTAACTGCGTTGATCCTTTGACATGTTCTTTTATACGCGCACTGTACTTTAAAATAGTATTCACTGTTGAAGCAGTGAGACCTAATTCCCTTGCAATAGATGCCAAACTTTGCCCTGTTTCATACTTATTAATCATTTTCATCTTCATTTCTAAATCAATTTTGTTTCGTTTCCTGGCATTACCACCACTTGTACTTTTCGTTTGTTGCTTTCCCTTAATTTTTCTAATACGTAAATAGGAACAAAGAGAAGTTGCTGAAAATTTGTTTTTTATATGATTAATAGCATAAAAACATAATAGCATAAAAACCCACGCAATTGCAGTTATCGGAATTATTGCAAATGCAATAAAGATCGAGTTTACTACTCGTTTATAATTTGATGCACTAATAGAAAAATCCAATAAACCGGAAAGTGCAAATTGTTTTTGTTGTTTTATGGTCGTGACCTCCAGAAATGTGCTTTAGAAAAATATCACAAAGGCATTCAAATTGATTCTTATAACGGGAACATATGATAACGATGAAAGGGTAGTGCGATTTCCATTATAAATACGACCTTTTAGAGAGATAAATAGCTTAGTAATATAGTAAAAATTTCAACTTCCAAGGACTTGGAATGAATTACAAAAAAAAAAAACCCCACTAATGTATTGGGTTCATATGATATTTTCATGATACCTCCATTTATTCCTACAGGATGCAAAATACATTTCCACAATTTTTTAAGTATGCACCGGCCGGTAAAAACTTACATAAAGTCGAATTTTCGTAAGTCAGGGCTGTATAAGGTTTGTAAATCCTCAACAATGCACCACTGCATATAGTGATCATAACTCGTGGCACTTGCATGACCTTGACTGCACATACCCAAAAAACGTGTGCAAAACCGTTGCTTTGTTACTGTCAATATGCCCTTTACATTTAAAAGTTCTGAATGTGCTGATAGTGTATGTTTGTCGATCTTGTGATAGAAATACTGTTGCTGCAGTTCCTGAATAACTTGAGTTCCAAATCAACAAGTTATTACCTGAGTTTTCCAAACATTGTGAGATACTGGCTCACTTCCCAGCATTCACATCTTATATCAGTGTGTGGTTTAACAAGATGTGGCTGAGCAAGAGAACATCATTGAGACAGTAAACAGAGTTCATCCATATATACATCTCAGTGCTTCCCCATCAAGGTCATGGACAATACTGCATAAAGAAAGCATATTGCAGGCATTTGCAGTGATCACAGTTTGCTGATGTAGGCTGTACTCAAAGAGGTAATTACTATCAGAGGTAAAGGGAAGAGATACTGTTTTCGTAAAGGTGACTACAGCAGTCTGAGACAGTTTTTAAAATTCTATACAGTGGGACCAACTGATGATGTTACCAACAGCAAATTCTAAACGGGAAGTATTCAAACAAATAATCTTGAAGGCTACTAGGCTTTACATACCAACTAAGAAATACTGTTCAAGGTTTATGCCTAAATGGATATCAGATGAACTAATAAGATGTGGCAGAGAAGAAATATGCATAGGATACATATAAATTAACAGGTGACAGATATAAGCTGGTCTGTAATCAAGTTAGGGAGATGGGGAATATATTATGCAAAAAGAATAGGTGGCACAGGACCAGGGTATATCTGCCAGGGGCAAAGGTTGATGACATTGTAGGGCAGATATCATCTTTTAAGGGCACAAAAGGTGATATTGTTTTACCCATTGGCACTAATGACCTTAAGAGTAAGAGACCTGCAGATTTACGAAAAAAGTCGCGAGTTAGGGTTAAATTTGAAAGTGTTTGCAATTCTGCCCAGACACGAAAGGAAGGAGTATATGATGAAGGCATTGTAAATCAATTCGGCCCTGGAGAGACTGTGCAAGGCTCATAGGGTAGAATTTTTTTTCAGCATGGTCTGTGCTTGCTAACAGGAGAGACTGATTCTACATGGATAGGATACATTTAAATGGAAAGGATGCAGGGTATATCAGCAAATATGCAAGAATATTTGCTGATGCTACCGAGGCAGTATTAGGTGGGTCGGAAAACTGCTAGATTGGAGGGATTCACAGACTAAAAGATTAACAGTAGCCGCAGGCAGAGGCGAAAGTGATTCTTGCACTTCTATTACAATGAGCAGGAGCCTAGAGAGCAAGTTGCTGGGGACTTCAAGAGCTGCTGGGAGTCATCACGGAACAAGTAAATACATGGGCTGTGTTAGGGTAACCAAGAGTAAGAACGAGTGCATGTATACTTGAATGTATACCAATGCTAGAAGTATAGTAAATAAAATTGATGAATTTGAAGTGCTCATCAAGACATAAAAGACAGATATTGTTGGGATATCAGAGACATGGTGTGACACAGATAAGCATTGCAGAATTGGAATTTGGGGACTATAATATGAACAGAAAGGTTTCCTATCATGTTTTCTACAGCAACGTGTTTGAGGGACAACCGAAGGGAGTAAATGATCTGATTATCAGCAGTGATTATTCATGCATTTGCATGATAAAGGAACCACTAGGCGACAGTGATCACAGTGTACTGATGTGGGATTTACTTAAAGATGTAACTACCATCAAGGGTAAAGTGAAGGGTTTTTGTAAAGGTGACTACAGTGGTCTCAGACAGTTTTTAAATTCTATACAGTGGGATCAACTGATGATGTTACCAGCGGTGAATTCTAAATGGGAAGCCTTCAGGGACTTAATCTTGGAGGCTTTTTATACAAATTAAGAAATACTGTTTAAGGTTCAGGCCTAAATGGATGTTAGATGAATTAAGGAGGGTCAGAGCAGAAAAGAAAAATGCATGGGATGCATATAAATTATTAGGCGACAGAGAAGCCTACAGCAGATATAAGCTAGCCTGTAATCAAGTTAAAAAGAGGTTAGGCAGGCGAAGGCAGATTACGAGAAATATTTGGCAAAGGACGCAAAGAAAAACAGCAAAGAGTTCTTTACTTATGTAAACTAGAAGGAAGGGGATGAATCAGATTGGTCCACTTAACACACACGTTTTGACTATTGATGATGCTGCTCAAGTAGCTGATAAACTGAATGAGTTTTTTGCATCTACATTCATACATAAGGAGTTATTCAAGGAGGGGAATGCCAGAAGTTTATCAAAGTTTAACAGGGAGATAAGTGATTTTGTATTAACTGAGAGCAAAGTGGAGGAGAAATTGTTGAAGTTAAACATAAAAAAGGCAATTGGGGCAGATGGAATCTATCCAGTTATAATGAAGGAGGCAGCAAGGGAAGTAAGCAAACCCTTAGCCATAATTATGAGAGCAACCTTAGAGTCAGGGGAGGTCCCCATGGACTGGAGATGTGCAAATGTATATCCAATTCACAAAGGGGGTTCATCAAAGTGCGACAAAAATAATTATAGACCTGTTAGTTTAACTTCTGTTCCAGGGAAAATAATGGAGTCACTGGTTAAAGAGGTGATACAGCATCACCTAGACAAGACTGCAGTAATAGTTCAGACACAGCATGAGTTTATTAAGGGGAAGTCTTGTCTGACCAATTTGATTGGATACTACATTGTGGTCACAAAGGAACTGAAAGCAAAAAATAATTTTGATATCATATACTTGGATTTCAGAAAAGCTTTTGATACTGTTGCACATGGAAGAATGCTGTACAAATTGGAGCAGTACTGCATTAAGGGCAAGTTACTTCAATGGATAAAGGGATGGTTGAGTGGGAGACAGCAGAGTGGTATTAACTGGACACTGCTCTACGTGGACTAATGTTATTAGCGGAGTCCCCCAGAATTCGGTGCTGGGCCCATTGTTGCTTTGTGTATTTAGGAATGATATTGATGAAGGTATATCAGGCCTAATGTTTGCAGATGATACAAAGGTTGGCAGGGTTGTTAATGACAGTAAAGACAGTATGCTACTGCAACAGGATCTAGAAAAGTTACGCAGATGGGCTGAGAAGTGGCAACTGAAGTTTAACATTGACAAATGCAAAGTACTCCATATGGGTAGCAGTAACCCAAGAGAAATGTACTAACTGTGTGGTACTACACTCATGGAGGTGGAGAATGAAAAAGACCTGGGGGTAATTTTGTAGCCAGATACGAAGTTCTCAGAGCAGTGCAGACGGGCTGCCTGGGCAGGTCATGGAGTTTTGTCAATGATATATAGGAATTTTGCTAGTAGAGACAAGGAGGTGATTATCCCTTTGTATAAGGCAATGGTCAGGCCACACCTTGAGTACTGTACACAGGTCTGGAGGAATCAGTTTAGGAAGGCTGTAGAGTTGCTAGAATGAGTACAGAGAAAGGAAAGAAGCTTGGTGAGAGGAACAAAGGGGTGAGCTTACAAAGAAAGCTTAAGTTCTGCAAGTTGCAGCAGCTGGAGACTAGACACCTGCAAGGTGAGCTGATCGAGGTATATAAGCCACTGAATGGTTTGAGCAGGCTCAATACTGACGGGATACTTCCGCTTGCTCAGATTAAGAACCTGAGGGGACATGGATTCATGAGGAAAGACAGTTGTAGAACAGATGTGCAGAAGTTTGCCTTTAGCCAGCAGGTAGTTGACTGCTGGAACAGACTTCCATCTGTTATTGTGGAAGTTAATAGTTTAAATAAATTTAAGGCTGAACTAGACAAACATTTGAAGTGGCTGGATGAGTGAAATGGGAAGGTTTTTTTTTTTTTTTTTTTTTTTGGGTGATGCTGTATAAGCTTGCTTTCTTGCATTATATGCTTCAACTAATGCTAATGCAGATTACGAGAAATCTCTGGCAAAGGATGCAAAGAAAAACAGCAAAGAGTTCTTTACTTATGTAAACTCTAAAAGGAAGGGAATGAATCAGATTGGTCCACTTGATATCGATAGTTCAACTGTTAATGATCCTGCTCAGGTAGCTAACAAACTGAATGAGTATTTTGCATCTACATTCACACATGTGAAGTTATTCAAGGATGGGAATGCCAGAGGTGTATTAAACTTTGGCAGTGAGCTAAATGATCTTGTAATAACAGAGAGCAAAGTGGAGCAGAAATCGTTGAAAATAAACATAAGAAAGGCACCTGGGGATGAGGGGATCTATCCAGTTATATTAAAGGAAGCAGCAAACCGTTAGCCATAATTATGATGAGAGCTTTCTTGGACTCAGGAGAGGTACCCGTGGACTAGAAATGTCCAAATGTGACCCCAATTCACAAAGGGGGTGGTGCTAAGGGTGACACAAATAATTACAGACCTGTTAGTTTAACTTCTGTTCCGGGGAAAATAATGGAGTCACTGGTTAAAGAGGTAATACAGGATCATCTAGACAAGACTGCAGTTATAGTTCGGAGACAGCATGGGTTTGTTAAGGGAAAGTCTTGTCTGACCAATTTGATTGGATATTATAATGTGGTCACAAAGGAACTTGATGCGAAAAAATAATTTTGATATCATATACTTGGATCTTAGGAAAGCTTTTGATACTGTTGCACATGGAGACTACTGTACAAATTGGTTGGGTGGGAAGACAGAGTGTTATCAATGGACACTGCTGTTCTTGGACTAATGTTATTAGTGGAGTCCCCCAGGGTTCAGTGTTGGGACCATTGTTGTTTTCTGTATTTATTAATGATATTGATGAAAGTATATCAGGCTTAATGTTTAAGTTTGCAGACAATATGATGGTTGGCAGGGTTGTTAATGACACTAATGACAGTACACTATTGGAACAGGATCTAGAAAAGTTGATCAGATGGGCCAAGAGGTGGCAATTTAAGGTTAACATTTACAAATGCAAAGTACTGAATATCGGTAGCAGTAACCACCAGAGTAATGTATCAACTGTGTGGTACTAGACTCAGGATGATAGAGAATGAAAAGGACCTGGGGATAACTGTGCAGTCAGATATGTTTCTGAGCCGTGCAGATGATCTGCAAGAGTTGCTGATGGTGTCTTGTCAATGATATACAGGAACTTTTACAGAAGGGATAAGGAGATGAATATCCCCTTGTATAAGGCAACAGTCAGGCCAGGCCTTGAGTACTGTATACAGGTCGGAGGGGAGGCCTCATTTTAGGAAGGAAGTAGAGCTGCTGGAACGAGTATAGAGAAGGGAATCGAGATTAGTGAGTGGAACAAAGGGTTGATGTTACGAAGAAAGGCTTCAGTGTTGCAAATTACAGTGTCTGGAGACCACACACCTGCAAGGTGATCTGATTGAGATGTATAAGGCCTTGAATGGTTTGAGCAAGCTCAATGCTGGTGGGATTTTGCCCCTTGCCCAGAATAATCATCTGAGGGGATATAAATTTAAATTGAGGAATGACAGTTGTAGAATAGACGTTCGGAAATTTGCCTTTAAGACAGTAGATGGTTGATTACTGGAACAAACTTCCATCTGTTGTTGTAGAAGTTGACAGCTTAAATAACTTCAAGGCAGAACCAGAGAAACAATTGGAGCAAATGGATGGGTGAAATGAGAAGGTTTTTTTTTTTTTTTTTTCCGGCTGATGCCATATAAGCTTGCTTTCTTGCATCATATGCCTCTACTAATACTAATATATCCATACTACATGCAGTGTTTCAATACCTCAAACCTGGATATCCTGCTTGATGGCTGGAATTTTGCAACTGTCTGAATGATAGTCACTATTTGAATCATTACATCATATTCAGTGATGAACCTCAATTCCCTCGAGACCGTATCAACAATGCTCACAATTCCCACGTCAGTTGGACAAACATGGCAGGTGCGTCAAACTCAGAAGTACTCAGGAGCCACACAAATTGTTCTTAGGTGGTTCAAGAGCAGTTGTATCTGTAATATCTGTCTGTCCAACTGTCTAATGAAGTTGAGACTTTAGGACCTCCATTATTTTTTAACACTGACAATTCCCATGTCTGATCAGAAATGAATCCCTGTGCAATGTGGAGAGTAATTTTCAACACTGATTTAATGCGTGGTCTAGAAACTTCTATGATCAGTTGATTGGCCCATTTATTTTTGAGGGTTGTCTTACTGGACAGGTATACCTACAGTTTCTGCAAAACAAATTTCTGCAACTGCTAGATGATGTGCCTATGGCAACATGACATCAAATGTACTTTTAACAAAATGGAGCTCCTCTTAATTGTTCCCATGCAGTGGTTATTCACCCTAATGACCAGTTCTCTGGGTGATGGAAATGATCAGTCACAGTGGTCAACACAATTGGCCACATAGGTCAACAGACTTAAACCAATTAGATTTTTGCCTGGGGTATGATGGATGAAATATCTTGTATACCACACAAAAGTGTATACAAAAGTGCAAACACCAGATGAGCTACTTGACTGACATACTGAATGCATTTATGCAGCCTGCATAAATGACAGACATGATGAGCTAAGATGAGCAGTATGCGAGATTCACAAGTGGCCATATGCATTGAAGACAAAAGTGGCATTTTTGAGAATCTTTTAGAAACGTACATTGGTAGTCATTAAATAATGATTCTATAAACTGACCCCTGGCATTCATGTAAGGCAGGCGTGTCAAACTCAGAAGTGCTCAGGAGCCACATAAATGGTTCTCGGGTGGTTCAAGGGCAGTAATATCAGACAAACAGTATATCAGCAGGATTATTCAGCAAATTATACTTAAATATTTTCTCCTTGTGCATAAATATGTGATCTCATAACCATCAACATTTATGAATTTTATATTAGTGTACTCCCTTAAGTGTCACCAGAGAATTAAAGGAGTTGACAACATTTGGGGCTGCACAATAAGTGCTTGAAGGATGCACATGGACCCTAGATCACCAATTTTACATGCTGATGTAAGAGGATCCCATAATTGATGGTTGCCATTCAGATTTCCTAAGATAGAAAGAGGAGATTCAAGTTGAACTAGCATATGATCAAGTCCAGAACAAGGATGTGAGAAATTTGGTGAAATCTTTTCGATCGCTCAGATTAAACATTTCTGATAACAATTTCAATGTATCGAGGTCTATAATACTTTTTTCAAATTTGTTACTTAGTCTGACTTTTTTTGAGGTAGTGGGTGATGTAGCCAACTGGATAACTGCATGGAAGTGCAGTAACACAATTCAAGGAAACTGGAAATCATATTTTTCTTTAAATAGTGAACATGGCATGAACTGAATTACGAGGCTATCACTGGACACAGGAGAAATTCCCAAAGATTAGGAAAGTGGCAATGTATCACCAATACATAAAGGTGGTTTAGTAATGATGGTGAGACTGTTAGTAATCCTAGGTATAACCTCCATGCACAAGTATATGGTGGTGACCACTCAAGTGTAAACCAACGTAAGCAGGGGGTCGAGGTGTGGCGCCCACACCACATGGAGGAACGCCACCCCTCTATGTTACCAGGCAGTACAAGGTGGTAGATAAATAATCAACCGGTGCAATACCACCACTTTGCTTATTGGAGGCTTGAAGTGGTGGAACCCATGTTTAGTCTCTAGAGCTAAGTTGCGGTCAACCCTTCCCTATCTCTTCCATCATGGAGTATGGTTGATGACTTTCGAGGTTATGATGAACATCGTTGCAAGATCCAATATTCCTTACATTTCGAGGGTACAGCTCTAAAATGGTGTTCGCAGGCCAGCCGCTAGTTAGTACACCGGACCGAACCTATTGGTAACTCTCTAGGAGGCTTCCGGATCAGCTAGTTTATAATCTTGCTACCTCTACTCTGCCAGATAGTAACTGGAGGGAGTCCCGAGTAGTGTGTATGCGGGGAGCATTGTTGAGGCCACGTTATGTCAAGGATCTGGGTATATTCTTACCATATGTACGCCATATCCAAAAATTTCATTACTTCATACAGCAGGTCCCACACACTTTTTCTTACTATTGAATATACCATGAATTGTCAAACTAATAGAGCAAGCTTATCTGCGAAAAGATCTCAACCTCCCAAGCACTTCCTAATTCATTTCACAAATATACGTGGTCTCAATTCTAATCTCAACGATGTCCATTTCCACTTGCAGTCTGCCAAACCCCATGTACTTTTTCTGACAGAATCTCAGTTATCGGTTGATTCAACTACTGCTCATCTCAGATGCCCAAATTATTTGCTGTATGATTCCTTTCACCTCAAAGGTGGTACTTGTGCATATGTTCGTTCTGATATTCCCTGTCAGAGACTTGGCAATTTGGAATCTCCTCTTTTCGATCTTCTCTAGCTTAAAATCTCTCTACCTCATTGTGTCAAATTCATCTGTTGTCTCTACCGTTCTCCCAATTCCACAAATCGCTTGGAAGTCTTTGACTTCCTCTCTTCGCAACTTGACTTTCTCCAGTCCAATTTTCCTAACAGTGAGGTAATTTTCCTTGGTGATTTTAATGTTCACAACTCCAGCTGGCTTCCGTTTTCTAGCCACACCGACCCAGCTGGTTGAGATGCTGAGGTTTTTGCAATTACTAATGACCTTGCACAGATTGTTCATTTACTTACAAGAATACCGGGCAATCCTAATCATACAGCCAATACACTTGATCTTTTTCTCACAAACAATCCTTCTAAGTACACGGTCGAAGTGAGAGGTCCTTTAGGCACTTCAGATCACAACCTGGTGATTGTCTCTTCTCCAATGGAACCTTTATCTCATGGCTATTCCCAACCTCGTGTTGTTTGGCATTACAAGAATGCAAAATGGGATGACCTGCGAGACTTTTCTTCTTTTCCTTGGTCTGATTACTGTTTCAAAACTTCTGATGTCACCATTTGCTCAGATCGTGTCAGTGAAATTATTCTTGCAGGAATGTAATCCTTTATCCCACACTCCACTTTAAAATCTCGTCCTTTATCTAAACCTTGGTTTTCCAATAAATGTGCTAAGGCTGTCCAAGAGAAGAACGTTGCATATCGTAATTGGTTGTTTCTAATTCTTCAGTTTCATTTTCTGCCTACACCAAAGCTCGCAACAATTGTAAAGCCGTTATTAATCAGTCCAAACTAGAGTTTAAACAGGCTAAGAGTTGCTTTTGCCCTAATGGCAGCCGAGCATTCTGGTCTCTTGCCAAAGCTATTGGCCGCAACTTTTCCCCATCTCTGCTCCCACCTCTGTCCAAACCAGATGGTTCTGTTGCCACTTCAGCCAAGGATAAAGCTGAACTGCTAGCATCCCATTTTTCTTCCAACTCATGTATTAATGATCTTGGTAAAACACCTCCTACCATTCCCAACATGCTCCATTCAATGCCTCCTGTGGTCTTCCGTTAAAAGGATGTTAGAAAGATTTTGACGAATCTTGATGCTAAGAAAGCTCCAGGTATTTCTCCACTTGTTCTCAAAACCTGTGTTCCTGAACTTACTCCTATTCTTTGCCGCCTTTTTTCACTTTCTTATTCCAAAGTTGTTTTTCCTTCTGCTTGGAAATTTGCTCATATCCAGCCAGTTCCTAAAAAGGGTGACAAATCCCTCCCATCCAATTATCGTCCCATTGCAATTACTTCTATACTTTCTAAAGTAATGGAGAAATCAATTAACCGCCAACTCTTAAACCATCTAGAAACCTTCCATCTGATCAACGATCGCCAGTATGGATTCCGTCATTGTCGATCCACTGGTGATATTCTGGCTTATGTTACCCATTTATGGACTAATTCAATGGAAAGGTTCGGTGAAACACAAGTAGTTGCTCTTGACAGCTCAAAGGCTTTCGATTGTGTTTGGCATAAAGGTCTTCTAAACAAGCTTCCATCTTATGGTTTGCCAACTGTTTTTTGTAATTAGTGATCCAGTTTTCTCTCTGATCGCTCACTGAGGGTGATGGCTCTCCGTCTTCTAACTTCTCCACTAATGCCGGTGTCCCCCAAGGTTCAGTTCTTTCCCCCACTCTTTTCCTCTTGTATATTAATGACCTTCTTCCATTGACTGGAAATCCTATCCACAGTTTTGCTGATGATAGCACATTGCATTCCACTTTCCATTTTGAGAAACCCTGTCCTGCTCAATCAGCTTCAATTTCTCGAAAATCTGCTACCAATTCCTTAAACGCCGATCTTCAGGTAATTCTCCAGTGGGTCAAAGACAATTTAGCTGATTTCAACCCTTCTAAAACTCAGTCTTGTCTTATATCTCGCAAAAAGGATTCTTTTGCTCCTATGCTTATCTTTAGTGGCATTCCGATTTCTAGGCAAAATGATATATCTCTTTTGGGGATTACAATGACTTCTAATCTCTCTTGGCACAAGCACATTACAAATATTGCTTTGTCTGCATCTAAAAAACTTGGTTTTCTCTTTCGCTCTCGGCGTTACTTTTCTTCTAAACAGCTGCTCACTCTGTATAAAACGCAAATCCGCCCTGCCATGGAATATTGTTCCCACATCTGGGGTGATGCAACCAAAACCTCTCTCAGGCTTCTTGATTCCATTCAGAAGAGGGCAGTTAGGTTAATTAATGAACAGTCTCTCTCCACTCGCTCTCTCATAGACATACTGTTTCTGTTGCATGACTCTTCTACAGATACTTCCATGGGCACTGTTCTTCTGAATTGGCTTTTATAATTCCCGCTCTCTCTTTCAAAACAGTCCGAACACGTGCCACCACCAGCCATTTACTGTCCAACTTGAAACCCACAGAACCAACTTTTCATCTTCCTCGTTTATTCATTCAACTGCTGTTTTCTGGAACAACCTTCCTTCATACGTATTTCCTGAAAATTACAGTCTACAGAAGTTCAAGTCCAATGTCAACAAATATCTTCTTTCGTCTTCTCAACCTCCACCCAAGCACGGTACTAAGTACTATAGGTTCTAATACCTCTCGTGTTTGGGGTTTACATAAAAAAGGGGGGGGGAGAAATGTTTAACCAACCTGCTATTTTGACAGTATCATTCATGAGCTGAATCAGCAAAGCATTTGCTAACTCAGAAGCATTTGACTCAGTCCTGCATCACAAGTTACTATAAGCTGGAGCATTCTGGAATTGCAGTAAAAATCCTTAGATAGATCACAGGATGGCTGTGATCTATCCAAGGATAAGGTAGAAGGCTGACGTTTGTGATTAATGGTTACTCTTCAAATTGGGCTAATTTAAGAAGTGAGGCTCCCCAAATCTCAGTACTGGGACCACTGTTGTTTTTTTTTATTCTTTATTTTTAATCTATTATGAACACAACAGAAAAAAAATCCAATTTTTTACATTAATAATATATATTCTTAATTTTTTTAAAAATAAAAGCCCTTCTGCCGTGCTTTGGACTGTTGGAGAGCGAAAAGTAAATCAAAAACTTATGCCTACAACAATTTGATGCCAGCCAGTCAATAACACAGAAGTGCAGAGTGTGTATAACTACTGGAGGCACTGCCATCTATCATAAAACAAATGTGCTTCAATAACTGGATGTGAGTGATACCACCCAACATGATACCACCCAATATAATATAATTAGGCTTAACTTGATCCTGCATTTTTTTCTGTTTGCATGATACCTAACAGAGATCTTCAGAATTTTCAATGGAGAAATAAAAGAAAACACTTTTATTGGTGGCTATTGGGAGTTTCAGTTGTGTGGACTGAGTAGATGAATGAGCACATCACTGAAATCATACTTACTGAATATCTATGACCCCCCCCACCCCCCGCATGCCCAATTCAGGGCTAATAGGTTGTTTACATGACAATGCATCTTTAGATGGAACTGAAACAGGTGCCCATTGCCTGTTTTTTTTTTTTTTTTTTTTTTTTTTGTTAGGTTGTGGTGGACAAAGTATGTGTTATACACAAGGAATCAAAAGACTACTGACTGTTGTTTTCTTACTGCTAAAGCATATAAGACTTTATAAAAGTGGGAAGTTGAAAAGTTTCTCTGCTTCTTGATGAGGTATTCCATTCTATTTTGTATGTTTGCATAGTTTTTCCTTGAAGTGTTCACATATTCAAGAATTGGCTGTGCATTCTCCCTTACAACTAGGCATGTTGGTTTGGAGGCTGTTCTGCTAAAAGCTTTTTTGTGATTGCCATATTTTTGGCACTTAAAATATCTCAATATGTTTGGAATATGTACCCTCATTGTACAATTTAGATATCTCACTTTTATATTGGCTGGAGAATGAGGCACGTTAAAGGTGGGAATAATATTTCTAGTAAGGGCAATGGTTCCATTCCTCTATATAAATATTAGTTTTACATTGGTTATTGGTAGAGGGATCCCACATTGGTAGAGGGATCCCACTTAATGTTTTTGAAGTAGCTTTCATAATGGTTCTAAGGTTGGTTTTGTTCACAAAAGTACCTAGGGTAGTGGCTGAGATCCATTGTGGCTAAATTTTTATATAATTTGATTTAAATTAATTTTACTCACCTTACTTAAAAGTTGGTGTTGAAGGCAACCTTGGTTTTCAAGCATTCTTTATACCTACTAAAAATGCTACTAGACACATGGCTGAGCTCTTCACACATGACTCTTGATAAGAATTACACTTGAAGAGCCACAGACTATTGCCAAGGAAGAAGACTGTTTTCTTGTGTATCATCTGTTAAGAAGCATGGCAGTTCACACCAGCATTCTGCAACAGAAAAACAACCTCTATACTTGTTAAAAGCTTCACATACATAAAATATGTATTTACCAATATTTGAAATTTAAACTGTATTACAATATTCACAAGCAGTCTACAGATCTTTAATTTTTGGTATACAAAATGTGTACTGAAAAGTAATAAATAAAAAAAAAGAAAAAACAATGTGGTATACAAGTAATTCTATGTCACACCAACTGTTATCAAATGAATTTCGTGTACAAAGTGTTACTGTTTACAATAAGCTAAACCTCTCAATGCAATATTTCTTAGCAACTGGTGATGTTTCTGGGTTTCATGCTAAATCCTGTCATTAAGTCCAATCAATAATGAACACTGGCATGCCCTGTACATACAAGAAACTTTATAAAAACTACATATAAATAGTTTTCTCTCCTGTACAGTTTGCTATAGCTTTCCTGCTTTCTTGATTGCAACAGCATGCAACTTGCTGGTCTTACATTAAGACCAGCAAGTTGTTATGCAAATCGAAGCAACTGCAGGTGAACTACGGCGTGTGCGCAGGTCAGGACATGATATAAAAAACATTTGACACTGAGTTCCATTAATCAATGTTACTCTTGTTCTACAGATGGGAAAGGCAGCAGACTTAAGCAAGTTTGACAAAGGCCAAATTGTAATGGCCAGACAACTGGGTTAGAGCATATCCGAATCGGCACAGCTGGTGGGATGTTCATGGTCAGCCATGGTTAGTACCTACCAAAAGTGGTCCGAGGAGGGAAACCCACAAACCGCCAGCAAGGTGTTGGATGACCACGGCTCACTGATGCTCGAGGTGAGCGAAAGCTCTCCCTGATGGTATGTGGCAACAGAAGGGTGACTGTGGCGCAACTAGCCAGTAATTGGAAAGCTGGTGATCGAAGTAATGTGTCAACACACAATATATCAAACCCTGCTGAAATTGGGGCTGTGTAGCCGCAGGCCACTCCGAATGACCAGGCTAATCATGGTTCACCAGCGACAGCGCCTACAGTGGGCACGCGAGCATCGAAACCGGACCTCGAGTGATTGGAAGAAGGTCGTCTGGTCAGATGAAACACATTTCCTGTTGCACAATGTGGATGGCCGGGTATGTGTGCGTCATTTACCTGGGGAGGTGATGGTGCCTGGATGCACTGTGGGACAAAAACAAGCCAGTGGTGTCATGCTTTGGGAGATGTTCTGCTGGGATACCCTGAGTCCAGTCATCCTTGTGCTGTGCACTCTGACGTCTACCACCTACCTAAACATTATTGATGACCAGGTACACCCTTTCATGGCAACAGTCTTCCCCTCTGGGGGTGCCATCTTTCAGCAGGATAATGCACCATGCCACACCATCCGAATTGTTCGAGACTGGTTCGCGGAACATGAGGAAGACTTCCAGGTATTGCCCTGGCCTCCAAATTCCTCTGACATCAATTCCATTGAGCTAGAATTGATGTGTTGGAACAGCAACTCCGATCTGTAGCATCTCAACCACTGACCTTACAGGAGTTAAAGGATTTGCTGGTTGTGTGTTGGTACCAGATACCACAAGACATTTAGAAATCTTGTAGCATCCATGCCTTGCTGAATACAAGCTGTTTTGGCTGCAAGTGGACCAACATCGTATTAAGTAGGTGGTCATAATGTTTTCTCTTATCGGTGTATAACCTTTGTACAAAATACAATTCACATTGTTTAATTTAGTGCTATTCATATGTTAAAAAAAACTTATTTTAAAATAATAAGCCTTAACTTATAAGAAAATTTGGAGAACATTTTTAAATTCCATATATGAAAAAAAATTGCGTGTTGTGAAATAAGTGATAGCTGGCTGGATCAGTAGTTAAATTATATCAGATAATGTTGCACATATATGCATTAAAGCATAGTGATATTTAAAATTAAACAGAGTGAAATATTTATCACTTATGATTACAGAAATTAAATAAGTATTAAGATAATGTAAAAGTATATTTTAGAGATAACAAAATTTCTTTATATAATGTATAATTTAAATTTTGCATTTACAATCTCCTCAAATCTCACAAGAGAAAGTACAATGAAACTTTTCAAGGATTTCATTAGAAAGTGGAATGTTATGTTTAAACCTAAAAATTTGTGTCTGGATTAAAAATTTTGATCTGAATGGGAAAGCTATTATAACAAAAGGAAGTCATAAAGCAATTCTTTTGTTCAAGTTTTCTTATACAGTATTAAGTTTTCTCAGGTTTATGTTATCATTTTTTTTTTTTTTTTTTTTGCCTTATCATAGTTTACACATGTGCAGTTGAAGTGATTATGTAACGACCCAATTTTTATCTTGAACTCTGATAAACTGCATGTCTAGTAAGTGCAGTTACTTTATACAGTTCGAATTGTTGTCAGTGTCATTACTCTGAAAGAAAGTAATGTTCTGCAATCCTACCAATATGACTATTTTATAGTAGAATATTAACTCATCTCTAATTCTTGATTTTAATATTTTCTTTGTTTTTAATGATTTTTATGGATTTCTAGAAACATTATGCCAGTTTAATTTTTACTGATAACTTTTTAAAGAAATGGTGAACAATCCAATTAAAGTATTTTATATTGCTTGATTTTAATGTTTTCTTTCTATCCACTTCCAACTTTTTATAAACACATTTCTGCATCAATGCACAGTGCTGAATGACTGGATTCTTGTTCCATCAGTTATCAACAATGTTAACAGTTAAGCTGAGTCCTGAAGTAATCACAATAAGCAGCATCCACAGTATTTATAAATTATCCAGTACATTAATAAAAGTAATTAAACAAAGAAATTTACAAAGCAATATGTACAACATATTGCTTTGTGATTATTATTAAACAAGTATTAAACAGTTTTTTCAGGTAACATCACATGATATTGCCAAGGAAAATGTGTTTGTGTGCAGGCAATGTAAGGAGTGTGAGTAAATCAGGTGTCAACACAGCGTTGTTATGGGCCTATATGAGAGCTTGACGGACAGGATGGATACCCACGAAGGATTTAAATTGAGGGACCCATCAAGCTCTCAGCTGCGCACATCAATGCCAGAGCATGCACTTGAACATCACGCAACACAGCGGCAACCCCTAAGGCAGAATGTGCAGGTCTCAAAGGAACTGGTCGTTGTCGGTGACTATTGTCAGTGAAACGGGGAACGTATCGCGCAAAAAGGATAGGTGAAACAGGACCAGGGTATTTCTGCCAGGGACAAAGGTTGACGGTGTAGAGCAGATATCATCTTTTAAGGGCACAAAAGATGATATTGTTGTAAACATTGGCACTAATAATATTAAGAGACTGGCAGAATTACTTAATAAGTATAGGTCAATGTTGAAAAAGAGCAGTGAGATAGGATTCAATTTGAAAGTGCCTGCAATTCTGTGCAGACACGATAGGAGAGAGTATATGATGAGAACCTCGTCGATCAATTCGGCCCTGGAAAGACTGCAAGGTTCAAGGGTAGAATTTTTCACAGCCTGGTTACGAAGAATGGCTTAAGTTTTGCAAATTACAGTGTCTGGAGTCTAGGCACCTGCAAGGTGATCTTATTGAGGTGTATAAAGCCTTGAATGCTTTGAGCATGCTCAATGCTGATGAGATTCTTCCTCTTGCTCAGAATAATTGCCTGAGAAGGCATAAATTCAAATTGAAGAAAGACAGTTGTAGGATAGATGTGCTGAAGTTTGCCTTTAGCCAGCAGGTGGTTGATTGCTGGAACAAACTTCCATCTGTTGTTGTAGAAATTAGCTTAAATAGATTCAAGGCAGAACTAGACAAACATTTTGAGTGAGTGGATGGGTGAAATGAGAAGGGTGTGTGGGTTATTTATTTATTTATTTTTTTTTTTGGCTGATGCTATATAAGCTTGCTTTCTTGCATCATGTGCCTTTGCCAATGCTAATGTAATGACTAAATAAATTATTGTGTAGCACGATGGAATATATATAAAAGAAAATAATATATAAGTGATAAAAAAGAAAGTTAATAATTATAACCACTGTAACTGTAATTAATATTTATGGGTCAATGCAGCTGCAGAGCAATCATATAAAATATATAAAATATTAAAATATATAAAATCTATAAAATATTAAAGATAATAGAAAATAATAGAAAAAGTAAATCAATCAAATAATACATTCGGGGATTTAAGAAAACACAGAAAAAAAAAAAAAAAAAAAATTATCATCACCCCTATGGAAAGTCCAGCATCAAGCATAATCGCAAACCTTTATCTATATTATACAGAAAGAGCATTCCAAGATAACCTACTTATATTCAGATACGTGGATGATCTATGTGTGTTTAACTGTCCACATTTCGTCCAGGATTACAGTAAATTATATCCAGAAGAACTTGTATTAGAAAAAACTAATAGTTCTGATACTATAGCAAATTACCTGGATCTTCATATAGAAATATTCCATAATAATATAGACGTAAACATATATAATAAAAGAGATGCTTTTAATTTCAATGTAGTCGGCCTTACAAACTGGAGATCTAATATATCAAAATCAGTGCATGCTAATATCATTTTATCCCAATGTCTGAGGATTGCTTATATTTGCAATAATAATAAAAACTGTTAAGCAAACATAATAGCATTGTACAAGTTGATTAATAATAATTTCCCTATTTCTTACCTGAAATACCACTTCACGAAAGCAATAAGCATAATTAATTTCAAAAATTTGTTTTCTGAACCCATTGGTTCGATATAATTGTCATATTTTGTGCCATGTATATATGTACATAGGATACACTTTACATTCTTGGTGTCTTACAGCGTAGAAAACTTGTACCCACCGGCTTGCAAATTACAGTATATCACTTTTTTTTTTTTTTTTTTTTATACATAGTTAAATTCATTTAAGTTTACTTAAGTTCACGCTGAGGGAGGTAACATGCAAATTTTAGCTCAGGGTCCTACTATAGGAATGGGTTTGTGATCCCGGACATACCCGAGCCACAACTTATATCTTGTAATGTCTTTAAGCTGTCCTACACTATTTTTATTTCTCCAAAATTATTAGGGCAATCCGAGGACGTAGGAGGAACTATTTCTTATCTATACCACTATTTTTCGCCTTTGTGGAGAAAGAAAGAGAGAGAGAGAGATTGAAGTATAAAGGAATCACCAAGAAAGAGAATAGTGATATCCAGCTCGGGACCCTGGGTTTGCCAAGCCCATACTCACAAGATGTGAGAATCCGGAGTTCATATTACTGGAATACAAATTATCCACAACACAAACAATTTAAAGAAATTATTTATTTTTTGAAGAAAATGTGCTTCCTAACCCTCATTGATAAGAGATTGCACTGTCTTACTGTCAGTAAAGGATATATGGGAGGTGTATAAGAATTATTTTCTGATTGTTCAAGCTGTAGTTTGTAAAATTTCTTAAAACTGTTGAGAATGGTTTAATAAAGCTAATTTTTTATTTGAAAAATTATTTATTGCTAAATGTGGTCAGGTTAGTCAGTCTTAGACAAGGATAGACTAGTTACAAAAATAATTAATGATTATAATAATTAATACTAATAAACTAACTATTTCATTAAATTTTTCAAATAAAAAAATTGGCTTTATTAAACCATTCTCAACAGTTTTAAGAAATTTTACAAACTACAGCTTGAACAATCAGAAAATAATTCTTATACACCTCCCATATATCCTTTACTGACAGTAAGACAGTGCAATCTCTTATCAATGAGGGTTAGGAAGCACATTTTCTTCAAAAAATAAATAATTTCTTTAAATTGTTTGTGTTGTGGATAATTTGTATTCCAGTAATATGAACTCCGGATTCTCACATCTTGTGAGTATGGGCTTGGCAAACCCAGGGTCCCGAGCTGGATATCACCATTCTCTTTCTTGGTGATTTCTTTATACTTCAATCTCTCTCTCTCTCTCTCTCTCTCTCTCTCTCTCTCAGGAATTTTTTTTGGCTGGTGCAGCATAAGCCTCAGGCTTCCTTGTACCATATATGACTAATAATAATAATTATGCAAACCCTTCATGAGGAGTCGCTGGCAGGCTGGGATTCGGATGTGGTCATGTTGAGCATCATTCCAGAATGTAGTTCATACTCAAAAAAATTTGATGAGCAGCCCTTCCAAAACCATGTAGCTGTGCAGGTCTGCTGCTTAGAGGGAACCCTACCCCTCTCTTGCTAAATTCAATTAATTTTTGGTTGTGCAGATGCTCAAGTTATTTATTATTGGCAATTCCTTCAAACAGTCATTATTAATTATTTCATCATTTTGTCCTAAATCTTTAAGAGAAAGTGCAGTAACCAGCTATTATCTTTTCATTGCCTAAATCCCATTTTGAAAAATTTCCCTGTAGTCAAATTTAAAGCAATAATTGACATATTTCCTAAATATCACAACCAATAAAGGTCCAACATTAACAATGTTTCTTATTTTACAGTCTTTTTTTACTTTTTTTTTTTTTTATTTCACCTGTCCATATATAATACCTCAATGCATACTATAGGTTTAAAAACCATAAATATTTGAATTAAACAAAAAATAAAATTAAATAAAATTAACTTTCACTGGAACTCAGAAAAGGCAGCTAGCTATAAATTTCATAAATCTATATTCTGTAATTTTATGATTTTAAATAACTGCAACCAACGAATAAATTATTTCAGGAGCAAAAAAAAAAGTAAAAGTGAGTCTAAAAACTACTGCTACCATAAATTTATTTAAAATGAACCACAATGTCTTTGGCATGCTCTACACCACATCATAAAATACAATCATTCTATAGTTCCTTAAAAATACTTCATCCTTCTACTCCTACTGATAAATGTACGTGATTTTATTTTAGTTACTCACAATCCAGTCTTTGGGTGAAATCTGGTAACATTTCATCACTGTGTAATATGAAACAGTTGAAGGAACACCAAAAGATAACAACTCATTTCTAATAAATACTATGGCTACTTATCTTTGCCCTACATATAGATAGATCTATCACAGTCTTCAAATAAACATATCAAGTTAATGTATGATAAACAGTGTCAAAACCAGCAGAAATCGAACACAATCTTGAGAAAAATATAACAAAAAACTTTTTTTCTCAAAAAATCTGCTTACATTTCTAAATCATAAATGCAAAAATGTATTTATATCTCTAATGGTAATATTTAAGTTAACAGACCTATACAAAGCAAATTTCAGAATTACTGACTTTACCTCAGCAGCAGCACTCAATGATGAAAATGTTTCCTAATTTGAATCTGCTTATGCAATGTGAAATAAATGCAGAAAATCAAGAGTAATTAGTAATTATTACTGGAAAACATTCAAATAATTCTATAAACAGGAAAAGATACTTTACATAAGCAGTAAGTGGCAGTTAATATGTACTCCGTAATCTGGAAGCACAATCACCTGATATAAGGAGCACTGCAAGAAGCACACAGTTGGAAGGACCATAACTTAGTGAATCACTGAACATTAGCTAAATTAATGACAGCACAAAAGGCATGCACCACAAAAGCATACCAGCTAACCATTAAAACATGTAAAATGTCCTTTTCAGAAAACGATCAAGAGCAACTACTTCTATTACTTCTATGGAACCCCTCCCAAAAATAAGTAACATAAGCAAAAAGTTCCCGTGTGGATCAACATTCACAGAACTTATATTAAGCAATTATCAGTCAGACAGGAGATTAAGATATGATAGGAGTTGAGCAAGCAATAGTGCAAGCAATAGTTTGCACTGAAAACAACAAAAGTCCTTTCACTAGATACTTTGATCTTCAAACTGTAATGATTTCACATGCCATCTTGGTGTTGTGCTATGAATAAACATTATCCTTGTAAAAATGATCCAGCCTTGACATTTACTTGTAATGAAGTGCTATCAACATAATAGTTACTTCAATTGTTACTGTTTCATCAGAAGGCAGATCAATCATCCCACTGATTGGTTCCTGGCCATCCTGCAGTTGATCCTATTCATTTTTAATGTGCAAGCAGCATCATACTATAAATTCATGTAATAAATCGCTACATTTAATGAAATCAAAAGTAGTGATTTTATAAAAAACCCTTAAGTAATTTATTAATTACTGTACAAACTCCATAAATATTTTATGATATATATTAGTGATGGCTAATGAACAAGTGATGGCTAATGAACAAGTGGCCAAATGATTAACTTGAGTAATCAGTAATCTAATGACTAGCATCACTGAGCAAAGTGGCAGCCATCTAGCCATCTATGTGCTGATATACCTGTGAATCAAGTACATGAGCTTCAGTAAATATGTTCCAGTAACAACAACAAGATGGTCATATCCAACTACATAACTTATCTTCCAAATCTAAAAACAAATCCAATTTGTCTAAAATTTGATTCTACATGACACATCTTGTTCAGAGAAAATACTGGAGCATTCAGCACTGTTGCAGTAGAAAGCATTTAAATATTACAATGTATTTAACAATTGCATTAGTAGTGGCATATGATTCAAGAAAGCAAGCTTATACAGTATCAGACAAAAAAAAAAAAAAACCTTCCCATTTCACCAATTCATTTGCTCCAAAAGTTTGCCCAGTTCTTCCTGAATTTATTTAAGCTATGAACTTCCACAACAACAACAGTAGATGGAAGTTTGTTCCAGCAATTAGCCACTCACTGGCTAAATGCAAATTTCTGCACATCTATTCTGCAACTGCCTTCCCTCGATTTGAATTTATATCTCCTGAAGTGCATTATCTGAGCAAAAGGAAGAATCCCATCAGCATTGACCTTGCTCAAACTATTTCAAGCCTTATACACCTCAATCAGATCACCTTGCAGGTGCTTAGTCTCCAGATGCAGCAATTTGCAGTACTTCAGCCTTTCTTGGTAACAGCATCCCTTTATTCCCATCACCAATCTCATTGCCATTCTCTGTACTCGTTCCAGCAGCTCTATATCCTTCCAGAATTGTATGCAGTCCTCAAGGTGTGGCCTGACCATTGCCTTATACAAAGGGATAATCACCTCCTTATCCTTGCTAGCAAAGTTCCTGTATATCACCAACAAGACCCCATGAGCTACTCTGGCAGCCTGCCTGCACTGCTCTGAAAACTTCATATTTGACTGCAGAATTACCCCCAGGTCTTTTTCATTCTCCACTACCCTGAGTGTAGTACCACACAGTTGGTACATTACTCTGGGCAATCTGAGCAAGAGAAAGAATCCCATCAACACTGAGCTTGCTCAAACCATTCAAAACCTTACACACTTCAATCAGATAACCTCACAGGTGCCTAGTCTCTGGACACTGCAATTTGCAGAACTTGAGCATTTCTTGGTAAGAGCATCTCTTTGTTCTCCTCAACAATCTCATTGCCCTTCTCTGTACTTGTTCCAGCAGCTCTACATCCTTAAAATGAGGCTTCCAAATCTGTTTTCATTCTATTATTTAAATAATAGAATGAAAACAAAATAATTAAAATAATCCAGGCTTTTGAATTAGTCCACAGCAGATTTTGCGTAACTGCAACTTCAGTTCCAAGTGAGGGAATTTTCTCCAAATAGGTACAGATGACCACTTGGAAGGATAGTGGATTGACAAGCAACAAGGTGTCTAAAATCATGTTTCTTAATATTGAATCTAAAAAATTGCTTACATTTTTTTTTTTTTTTTTTTCAGTTTTCATAGTGCTTTTTATTTTTTTGTGTTCTTTAGTCTCTCATCACACTGTGCACTGTATTTTTATGGAATCGCCATAATTTGATGTATAATAGCTAACAATGTTTTGTTTTTTTTATTTTGTCATGCATTAATTATAATGAATAAAGAAACAAAATACAAAACTTTAGGATTTTCTGTATTATGTGAGTAATAAAAATACTAATAAAATAAATGTACAATTTCATGGAATACATAAGAACTGAGAGAGAGAGAGAGAGAGAGAGAGAGAGAGATAAAATGGAAAATGATGCACCATTCCCATTTGTAATAATTTTATATTAAAAGAATTTGTAATAATATTTTTGGATGTTTTATTTCCTATACTCCAACCACAACCACATCAAAAAAAAATGATGGCTGCACGGGTCCTTGAGAACACCTACCTAGATTTCCAAGTGCACAATAAATCATAATACCCGTTTGTGCACAATGCACCAAAACATTCTATAGCCAATACACTAAGTGGCCACTTCATTAGGTTTACAGAAAGACAGATTCATCATGGCATGAACTCAGTGAAGTGTCAAAAGCACAGCAAGAGATGCTGGCCCACGTCTTAACTGCTTCTAACACGTGCAAATTGGATAGTTATCAATCTCTACTCCGATAAGCTCATTCCACCACTTCCCATTTATAATTGTGGATGCTACCCCAAGTTGGCTGGGCGCCTCCGTAGCCAGGTGGGAAGGAGCAGCAGTGCGTAGCACACGCTTCTTGATTAGACCGGGGTTCGAGCCCGTCACCACCAAATACGGAGGATGCGGAAAGGTCACGAAATGACCACCGCATATCCCGGAGCAATATGGCCTTAGTTGCTAATGCTCCTAAAAAAAAACCAAATAACAAATAATAATAACAATAACCAAGTTGGCTGAATTCACTCTCATGTACCTGGAACTAGTTCTGTCCAATTCTGATCATGTGATGTGGCACATTACGCTGTTGGAAGAACCCATTCAAAGATGGATATAAAGCAGCCATGAAAAGATATGGCTGGACAGAAAAAATTTGCAGATATGTGGCGTCCAAATGTTGGTCCACTGATAACAAGGGGCCCAATGTGCACCTCCCACAAATTACATCAGCTTGCATTGTTCATGCCTAACAAGATGAGCCCACAGATTAATACTGTTTTTTGGCCATATTTTGGTCCTCCTCTCAGGGTGAAACAGCAGAAGCTGGGATTCATCACATCTCCAACCCTCCACTGTCTAGTGCTGATGCATAGATGCGGATCGAACGAGAATGTCCCATATATGTTGACTGTTGCACCCCGAATATATATAAAAATGTAACGTTATCTCCGGGTTAAACAGTACAAATGAGAGTGTAAAGACTTGTGTTAACTATGCGGTAACTGAGTGAATGCAATCTGATTTGCCCAAAAAAAAAAAAAAAAAAAAAAAAAAAGTCATGTCTTAGTAGAAGTCTTTATTTAGGTGGCACTTGTGTCCTGTCTGAATGTGCGATGATGGATGAAACAATGTAAATGAGCAAGTCAGTGTTGTGTACTGTTAGAAACCAGTCTGTCCCTAAATAAGTATTAAAAAAAAAAAAAAAAAAAATTGTACTTGTTAGTATGATAGCTGTGGAATAAATAAAAAAAAATTAAAAGATACACATACATAAGTTAAAGATGATTTTAAGTACTATTTCAGAATTTATAAATATTTTACTCTGCCTATGGGAAACATTTTAAACTGAGGATTTCAAATTGCTTAACATTCTGTTCATTAAACTCATTACCAAGTTGCATATGTTTTTCTAGCAGGGCCCCCTCTCCAAATTGGACTGCAGTGGGGGCAACCTATGTGGAACCCCAGGGTCAGATTTACATATAAACTAAACAAGCTACAGCTTAGGGCCTCTCATTACAAGGAGCCCCTCGCTCCATCTTAAAAAATCCTTTTTTACTATTGTCTCAGGTGAACTGTAAGAGAGAAGGGCCTCATACATGTTATAGCTTAGGGACACAAGTTTAAATCTAGGGTCTCACGGCTGCATGGGGGCTCCAGATTTACTGGGGTGCAATGGCACCCCCAGTAAATCTGGTTTTGAGGATAGATTACTATTACAAGGAATATAAAAAGATTTTCATATGTTTATACTAATGGTAGAAGTAAAGTTAATAAATATGAAGTAGTATATTGGTTCACAAATGGCAACATAACAGAAATAACTGAATCATATCATAGTGATATGATTCAGAATTCAGGATGCAGAATTTGAATATTGTAAATATAATGTGTACAGGAAAAACAGATAACAAAAAGGAAGGAGATAATGTTTTTAACTTGGTTTGGTTTTTTTTTTTAGGAACATTAGCAATTAAGGCCATTTTGCTCCAGGGATATGCGGTGGTCATTCTGTGACATTTCCTGTGCAATTATGCTATTAGTTAAGAAACACACAAAATCTAAGGAAGTACATCCAATTGATGTTGGTAAACAATGCAATGCTGAGTCTGTCAGGTGTAACATAAGCACTGGGAAAGGAAAAATGAGAGTAGGTGTGTGTTATAGGCCTAATGAATCTGATGATAATAATGAGCAATTGTGCAGAGAAATAGAGTGGGCCAGTAAATCAGTGTCTAATAATGGGGATTTTCATTTCCCAGAAATTGACTGGTATTTGTGGTTTGGTCACTTGCACACTAGCAATTCTTTTGTGAATTTATTGGATGGTTTTTTTTTTTTTTTTTTTTTTTTACAGCAGCACGTTCAGGAAGCAACTAGAGGGAGTAATACTCTTGATCTGATTATCAGTAGTGATTCTTCATGCATTAAGAATCTGCAAATAAAGGAACCACTAGTTGGCAGTGATCACAGTGTGCTCAAATGGGATTTACTCAAAGAGGTAACTACCATCAGGATAAAAGGAAGGGTTTTTGCTTTCATAAAGGTGACTACTGTGGTCTGAGAAACTATTTAAATTCTATACAGTGGGACAAACTGATGATGTTACCAACAGCAAATTCAAAATGGGAAGCATTCAAAGAAATAATCTTGGAAGCTACTAGGCTTTTCATACCAACTAAGAAATACTGTTCAAGACTGAGGCCTAAATGGAGGTCAGATGAACTAATTAGACATATGGCAGAAAAGAAAAATGCTGTTTTTGTTGTTATTTGGTTTTTAGGAGCATTAGCAACTAAGGCCATATTGCTCCGGGGATATGTGGTGGTCATTTCCTGACCTTTGTTTGATAGCAAACAAACTGAATGAGTATTTTGCATCTACATTCACACATGAGGAATTATCAAGGTTTCAAAATTGCAGAAGATTATCAAATTGTAGAAGGATACTTAATGATTTTGTAATAACTGAGAGTAAAGTGGAGGAGAAATTGTTGAAGTTCAACATAAGAAAAGCACCTGGGGTGGATGGGATCTATCCAGTTATATTAAAGGAGGCGGCAAAGCAACTAAGCAAACCCTTAGCCATAATTATGAGAGCATCCTTGGACTCAGGGGAGGTTCCCACGGACTGGAGATGTGCAAATGTATACCCAATTCACAAAGGGGGATCGAAGGGTGACGCGAGTAATTACAGACCAGTTAGTTTAACTTCTGTTCCGGGTAAAATAATGGAGTCACTGGTTAAAGATGCATTGCAGGATCATCTAGACAAGACTGCAGCAATAATTCAGACACAGCATGGGTTTGTTAAGGGACAGTCTTGTCTGACAAATTTGATTGGTTATTATGATGTGGTTACAAAGGAACTGGATGCAAAAAATAATTTTGATATCATATATTTGGATTTCAGGAAAGCTTTTGACACTGTTGCGCATGGAAGACTACTGTACAAATTGGAGCAGAATGGTATTAAGGGTAAGTTGCTACAATGGATAAAAGGATGGTTAAGTGGGAGAAGACAGAGGGTGGTAATCAATGGGTGCTGTTCTTCGTGGACTAATGTTATTAGTGCAGTCCCACAGGGTTTGGTGTTGGGTCCACTGTTGTTTTGTATATTTATCAATGATATTGATGAAGGTATATTAGGCTTAATGTTGAAGATTGCAGATGATACAAAGGTTGGCAGGATTGTTAATGACAGTAATGGCAGTGTGCTACTGCAATAGGATCTAGATAATTTGGGCAGATGGGCTAAGAAGTGGCAACTGAAGTTTAACCTTGACAAATGCAAAGTACTGCATATGGGTAGAAGTAACCCCAGAGAAACGTACCAACTGTGTGGTACTACACTTAAGGTGGTAGAAAATGAAAAAGACCTGGGAGTAATTGTGCAGTCAGATATGAAGTTCTCTGAGCAATGTAGACAGGCTGCCAGGGCCGGTCATGGGGTTTTGTCAATGATATATAGGAATTTTGCTAGCAGGGAAAAGGAGGTGATTATCCCTCTGTATAAGGCAATGGTCAGGCCACGCCTTGAGTACTGCGTACAGGTCTGGAGGCCTCATTTTAGGAAGGATGTAGATTTACTTGAGCGTGTACAGAGAAGGGCAACAAGATTGGTGAGGAGAATGAAGGTATCCCCTTACCAGGAGAGGCTTATGTTCTGCAAATTGCAGTGGCTGGAGACTAGGCACTTGCGCGGTGATCTGATTGAGGTGTATAAGGCCTTGAATGGGTTCAGCACGCTGAATTCTGATGGGATCCTTCCACTTGTTCAGATTACGAACCTAAGGGGGCATAAATCCAAATTAAGAAAGGACAGAGGTAGAATAGATATGCAGAAATTTGCCTTTAGCCAGCAGGTAGTTAATTGCTGGAACAAACTTCCATCTGTCGTTGTGGAAGTTGATAGGCTGAATAAATTTAAGGAGGAACTGGACAGGCATTTGGAGGGAATGGTGTGATTTTTTTATTTATTTATTTTTTTTTTGGCTGATGCTGCATAAGCTCATACACTTGCTTTCTTGCATCACATGCCATTACTACTACTACTACTACTACTTCCAAAATCCTCCGTATTTGGTGGTCACGGGCTTGAACCCCGGTCTAATCAAGAAGTGTGTGCTACGCACTGTTGCTCCTGCCCACCTGGCTACAGAGGTGGCATTTTTAACTGTGAAGTGTATTGATTCAAGGAGAGCACATTCAACAGATGAGAACTATAAAGGTATTCAGTCAGTCATAAGTGATGGGAAAGCAAAACTGAGATGAGTCTGCCACAAAATCATATGAATGTAATGAACACAGTGACAGTTTATCCAGACAAATGGAGTGGACAAACAGAAATGAACATGATATTATGAGGAACTTTTAATTTTCCAATAAACAACTGGGGCATATGTTTAGGATGTTTGCACTGCAGCAGTACCTTCTGGATCAATTATTATTTATTATTAGCTATATGGTGTAAGGAAGCCTGAGGCTTAGGCTGTACCAGCCAAAAAAAAAAAAAAAATTGACTGCAACTTGTGTATTGGTCACTCACACACTAGCAAGGCTTTTGTGGATTTATTGGATGATTATTATTTTCAAAATCAGCATGTTTAAGAGGCAACCAGAGGAAGTAATACTCTTGATCTGATTCTTCATGCATTAAGAAACTGCAGATAAGGGGGCCACTAGGTGGCAGTGATCACAGTGTGCTGATGTGGGATTTACTCAAAGATGTAAGTGCTATTAGGGGTAAGGGGAAAGGTATTTTGCTCTAGTAAAGGTGAAATACAGCGGTCTCAAACAGTTTTTAAATTCTATTCCGTGGGACCAACTGATGATGTTACCAACAGCAGATTCTAAATGGGAAGCATCGAAGGAGGTAATCTTGGAAGCTACTAGGCGTTTTGTTCCCACTAAGAAATATTGTTCAAAGTTTAGGCCTAAATGGATGTCAGATGACCACTGGTCATATCAATATCTTAAAGATGCTACATGAGGGAAGAATATTCTGGACCTCATTTTTACTAAGTATTCAAATGATAATGATTATTTTAATGCAACCAGCAGCAAGTAGTAATCATAATGTATTTATGTGGACATATTTGGAAAACTATTGTCAAGGCTAAGTTAAAAAGGTACAATTTTCACAAAGGAAATTATGATGGCCTTAGACATAATCTGAATTCCATTTAATGAGAACAATTGGAAATTCTAATAAGTGAAACTGCCAAATAAGAAATGTTCAAAAGAAACATTTCTAGAAACTTAATTTTTAAACTATAAGAATTATAGTATTAGTCCTAATGAGAGTACACTGCTGCAAAAGGATCTAGAAAAGTTGAGCAGATGGGCTGAGAGGTGGCAAATGAAGTTTAACACTGACAAATGTAAAGTACTACATATGGGAAGCAGTAATCCCAGAGTAACGTATCAACTCTGTGGTACCACACTGACAGTGGTAGAGAATGAAAAGGACCTGGGGGTAATTGTACAGGCAGATATGAAGTTTTCTTAGCAGTGCAGACAGTCTGCAAGAGTAGCTCATGGTGTCTTGTCAATGATATACAGGAATTTTTCTAACAGGGATAAGGAGATGATTATCCCCTTGTATAAGGCAATGGTCAGGCCACACCTTGAGTACTGTATACAGGTCTGGAGGCCTCATTTTAAGAAGGATGTAGAGCTGTTGGAACGAGTACAGAGAAGGGCAACAAGGTTAGTGAATGGAATAAAGAGTTGCTCTTACGAAGAAAGGCTTAAATTTTGCAAATTACAGTGTCTGGAGTCTAGGCACCTAGACTCCAGACACTGTTAAAGGTGATCTGATTGAGATGTATAAAGCCTTGAGTGGTTTGAGCATGCTCAATGCAGATGGAATTCTTCCTCTTGCTCAGAATAATCGCCTGAGAGTGCATAAATTCAAATTGGGGAAAGACGGTTGTAGGATAGATGTGCGGAAGTTTGCCTTTAGCCAGCGGGTATTGATTGGTGGAACAAATTTCCATCTGTCGTTGTAGAAGTTGATAGCTTAAATAGATTCAAGGCAAACATTTGGAGCAAGTGGATGGGTGAAATAACGGTTTTTGTTTTTTTTTTTTTTTTTTTGGCTGATGCTATGTAAGCTTACTTTCTTGCATCATATCTTTGCTAATGCTGGTTGGTTGGGTTTTATTGGCACATTAGCAACTAAGGCTATAATGTGCCAAAACCTGGTCATAAAGTAAAACTTGCTAATGAGATATAGACCATAATAGATAGTCACCAAACTGATGAATTTAGTAAAAAAAAAAGTAGTGCAGAATGAATAAATAAAATTATCAAGAGACTAAAATCACTAGGCAGGTATAAGAATAAAGGAATAAAGTTGGAATAAAGTTACTCGGGGAGTAAAACTTGTTAAAGAAGGCTTTGTAAAAACTTCAGAAAAGAGGGTGCAGCTGAAGCATAGTACATAAATTTGATGAATTTAAATATGGGGAGTACAATGGGTACAGATAAGGCAGACAGGACAGGAGGGGGGGTCATGTTTAGTTAAGAAGCATATTAAATCTAATGCAGTGCATATAGTCAACATGGATGGCCAGTGCAATGTTGAGTTAGTTTGGTGTGACATAAGCATTGGGCACACAATTAGAGGTGTGTGTTAGCATTAGCAGAGGCATATGATGCAAGAAAGCAAGCTTATGCAAGCCAAAGGGAAAAAAAAAAAAAAAAAAAAAAACTTCCACTTCACCCCTCCATTCGTTTTAAATACCTGTCCAGCTGAGCCTTAAATTTATTTAGACTATCAACTTCCACAACAAGGGATGGAAGTCTGTTCCACCAACCAACTACCCTAAATCTGAATTTATGCCCTCTTAGGTGACTATTCTGAGCAAGAGGAAGAATCCCATCAGCATTGAGCATGCTCAAACCATTCAAGGCTTTATACATCTCTATCAGATCACCTCGCCGACACCTAGTCTCCAGACACTGTAATTTGCAAAACTTAAGCCTTTCTTCATAAGAGCAACCCTTTGTTCCATTCACTAATCTTGTTGCCCTTCTCTGTACTTGTTCCAGCAGCTCTACATCCTTCTTGAAATAAGGCCTTCAGACCTGTATACAGTACTCAAGGTGTGGCCTGACCATTGCCTTATACAAGGGAATAATCACCTCCTTATCCCTGCTAGAAAAATTCCTGTATATCATTGACAAGACACCATGAGCTACTCTTGCAGCCCATCTGCACTGCTCAGAGAACTTCATATCTGCCTGCACAATTACCCCCAGGTCCTTTTCATTCTCTACCACTGTAGAGAATGAAATTTACATTTGTCAACGTTAAACTTCATTTGCCACCTCTCAGCCCATCTGCTCAACCTTTCCAGATCCTGTTGCAGCAGCAAAGCATCAGTAGTGTCCTTGACAACCCTGCCTACCTTTGTATCGTCTGCAAACTTCGACATTAAGCTTGACATACCATCATCAATATCATTTATGAATACAGAAAACAACGTACCCAACACTGAGCCCTGAGGGACTCCACTAATAACATTAGTCCACGACGAGCAGTGTCCATTGATTACCACTCTCTGTCTTCTCCCCCTCAGCCACCCCTTTATCCACAGCAGCAATTTGCCTCCAATGCCACACTGCTCCAATTTGTGCAGCAGTCTTCCATGTGCAACAGTATCAAAAGCCTTTCTAAGATCCAAGTATATAATATAATAAAGTTATTCCCTGCATCCAGTTCCTTTGTGACTGCATCATAGTATCCAATCAAATTGGTCAGGCAAGACTTACCCTTAACAAAACCATGCTGTGTCCGAGCTATAGCTGAAGTCTTGTCTAAATGATCCTGCAGTGCTTCTTTAACTAGTGCCTCCATTAATTTTCCTGGAACAAAAGTTAAACTCACAGGTCTATAATTACTTGTGTCAGCCTTTGGTCCTCCTTTGTGAATTGGGGTGACATTTGCACATCTCTAGTCTGTGGGTACCTCCCCTGAGTCCAAGGAAGCTCTCATAATTATGGCTAAGGGTTTGCTTACTTCCTTTGCTGTCTCCTTTAATATAACTGGATAGATCCCATCCACCCCGGGTGCCTTTCTTGTGTTTATCTTCAACAATTTCTCCTCCACTTTACTTTCAGTTATTACAATATTCTCAAGCTTACTGCTAGAGTTGAATACACCTCTGGCTTTCCCCTCGCTAAATAACTCCTCATGTGTGAATGTCGATGCAAAATATTCATTTAGTTTGTTAGCTACCTGAGCAGGATCATCAACAGTTGACCCATCGATATCAAGTGGACCAATCTGATTCATCCCCTTCCCTCTAGAGTTTATATAAGTAAAGAACTCTTTGCTGTTTTTCTTTGCATCCCTTTCCAAAGATTTCTCGTAATCTGCTTTCGCCTGCCTAACCTCCTTTGTAACTTGGTTACAGATCAACTTATATCTATCATAGGCTTCTGTATTACGTGTTAATTTATGTATCCCATGCATTTTTCTTCTCTGCCATATGTCTCATTAGTTCATCTGACATTCATTTAGGCCTAAACCTTGAACAATATTTCTTAGTTGGTATGTAAAGCCTAGTAGCTTCCAAGATAAGTTCTTTGAATGCTTCCCATTTTGAATTTCCTGTTGGTAACGTCATCAGTTGGTCCCACTGTATAGAATTGAAATACTGTCTCAGACCATCGTAGTCACTTTTACGAAAGAAATAACCCTTCCCTTTACCCCTGATGGTAGTTACCTCTTTGAGTAAATCTCACTTCAGCACACTGTGATCACTGCCACCTAGTGGTTCCTTTATCTGCAGATTCTTAATGCATGAAGAATCACTACTGATAATCAAATCAAGAGTATTACTCCCTCTAGTTGCCTCCCGAACATGCTGATGTAGGAAACAATCATCCAATAAATCCATAAAAGCCTTGCTAGTGTGTGAGTGACCAACCCATAAATTCCAGTCAATATCTGGGAAATTAAAATCCCCAATTATAAGACTCTCTGATTTACTGGCCCCACCCTATTTCCCTGTACAGTTTCTTATTATACTCAGAGTCATTAGGTCTATAGCCCACTCCTACTCTCAATTTGGTCTCCCAATGCTTATGTCACACCAAACTGACTCGACACTGCACTGTCCAGCGATGTCGACTGGCTTCACTTCCTTGGATTTTGTGTTTCTTAACTAATAGCATAATCCCTCCTCCCTTCCTGTCCTGTCTATCCTTTCTGTAGACATTGTAATCCCCAAATTCCAGTTCTGCATTCCTTATATCTGTGTGACACCACGTCTCTGATATCCCAACAATATCCGCCTTTGATGCTTTGAGCAATACCTCAAATTTATCAAATTTATTTACCAAACTCCTAGCATTGTTGTTATAGGCCTAATGATGACGATGAGTATAACAAACAATTATACAAAGAAATAGTGGGCTAGTAAATTAGAATATCTTATAATAGCTGATTTTAATTTTCCAGATGTTGACTAGAATTTGTGTTTGGTCACTCACACACTAGAAAGGTTTGTTATCTGGTTTTTTAGGAGCATTAGCAACTAAGGCCATATTGCTCCGGGAATATGCGGTGGTCATTCCCTGACCTTTTCGCATCCTCCGTATTTGGTGGTGACGGGCTCGAACCCCGGTCTAATCAAGAAGCGTGTGCTACGCACTGCTGCTCCTTGCCACCTGGCTACGGAGGCGCACACTAGAAAGGCTTTTATCAATTGTTGGATGACTGTTTTCTACAGCAGCATGTTAGAGAAGCAACTAGAGGAAGCAAAACTCTTGATCTGATTATCTGCAGTGACTCTTCATGCATCAAGAACCTACAGGTAAAGCCCTTGTGGCTAACAGTGATCACAGTGTGCTGATGTGGGACTTACTTAAAGACATAACTACTGTCAAGGGTAAAGTGAATGGTTTTTGCTTCGGTTTTTGTCAAGGGTAAAGTGAAACAGTTTTTAAATTCTATACAGTGGGACCATCTGATGATGATGAAGCTAAGGCAGATTATCTCTGACTAATGCCAAGAAATATAGCAAAGACTTCTTTTACTTATATTTACAATAGAAGGAAGGGGTTGACTCACATTGGACCACTTGACAATGGTTTGAATGTTGATGATCCTGCCCAGGTTGCTGATGAACAAAATAGATATTTTACATCTACACTCACATGAGGAGTTATTTATCCTCTTCTAATTGAGAAGAATTCCAGAAGTTTATCAGAATTTAAGAGGGATTTTAAATTCTGATTTTGTGATAACTGAGATTAAAGTGAAAAAGGAATTACTGAAGCTCAACATAAAAAAGGCACCTGGGGTGGTTGCGATCTATCCAATTATATTAAGGGAGGCAGAAAAGGAGGTTAGAAAACCCTTAGACATAATTATGAGGATATCCTTGGATTCAGGGGGAAGTTATATGGACTGAAGATGTGAGAATGATTCCCTAATTCACAAAAGGGGGGGGGGGGCGTCAAAGGGTGACATGAGTAATTACGTACCTTTTAGTTTAACTTCTATTCCAGGGAAAATAATGGAGTCACTGGTTAAAGAAGTAATGCAGCATCGTCTAGACAAGACTGCAGTTATACTTCAGACACACAGCATGGGTTTGTTATGGGGAGAAATCCAGTCTGAACAATTTTATTGGATACAATGATGCGGTCACAAAGGAACTGGATGCAAAAAATAATTTTGATATCATATACAGCAGAACCCAGATAAGACGTTTTTCAAGGAATGGGAGGTTTACAACTTCTTATGAGGGAAAACTTGCTTGAAGGGAAAATGACCTAAGGTTATGAAATATTAACTACACAAATAAAAATGAAAAGATACACATACATAAGTTAAAGAAAATTTTAAGTACTATTTCAGAATTTATAAATATTTTACTCTGCCTATGGGAAACATTTTAATAATTAATATTTGTAGCATTAAAATAAAACTGCCAAGGAGGGGCAAATAATTAGGGCCAATACAGTAGATGAACAAAAATACAGTTATTCCTTAAAGGATAACCAAAAATACTAAAGATAATCTACAGAAATAAAGTATTATAAATTCAGCTTTCAACATACCTTAAAAGAACTCAATTACAATAATACACAGCAACAATCCACTAAGTAATTCAGCACTGTTCAAAACCATCAGAACTTAATATCAAATGCTTCACATAATTAACAATATCGATAAAACAATTGCAATATGTCACTTCCATTATATCAAAATGTTTATACTAAAAAAGGTTTTAGTGCTAAAAGCCTCAGACTATGGAAAATTCACTAATTCAATAAGTTAGTGCCTAGCATCATTTCAGTTTGTAGTAAAACACCAAAGTAGGTGAAATGGCATTATTTTTGTTACATCTCATATTGTGAATGACATCACCACTCAGAGGTGGTGGTATCCACAAAGAATAAGTAACATTAGTCTTTTCCACTGGTGAAGCATTGCCTATTCGAGGCAGTGTAATATTAGGGCAACTCGTGAAGATACCACCACCACAACCCAGGGGTGGCGGTAGTATCCGCAGAGAATAAGTAACAGCCTTCTCTACTGAAAAAACGTTGCTTATTCCAGGTAGTGCAATATCAGGGCAACCTGTTGTGAAGGCATTCACAATATGAGAGTTAACAAAAATGATACCATTCCACCTACTTCGGTGATTTACTATGAACTAAAATGATGCTATGCACTAACTTGCCCAATTACCAAAATGTTTATATTATTTAATTTTTTTTTAATATAAAAAACAACATTATAATACACTATATTCTTTATCATGTACTTCTTACGTGGGAAAGCTTTTTACCCGGGAAACTTCTTACGCAGGAAAATAATAATACACTAGGGTAATTCACCCCACTTTTGATAAAATAAAATAAAATAATTACAGATGCTTTCAACTCTGTGTGTATCTCTTCCTCAGCTATGAATACATAAATACGTTGCTATATCTATATAATATCGATATAGATACACCATAGACAACTCTTAAAAAAACTACAATCGTAGTGTGAAAGGCATCATCTCATTTGTATCTCATATTGTGCTCATCCTTCACGATTACCACGCATTGTACTACCTCAAATAAGTAACGCTTCACTAATAGAGAAGACTATTGTCACTTATTCTCAGTGAGAACCATCACCCAGATGGAACCATTTCAAGGCTAGTTGGCTCTCCATTAGTGTGTGCCTTTCACACTATGATCGTAGTTTTTCTTTAAGAGTTGTCTACACCGATATTACATAAATACAGAATCTTAAACTCTTAAAATATTATTCCTTGTTGCATTTAGTTTATTTAAATAAATATGTTACATATGGAAATCAAGAATGGTACCGCGTGGTCATGTTAGATAAATAGTGTGTGACCACACTTAAACAGAACATTGTTTTACCACAGTAAAAAAAAAACCTTCTGTTATATATTTTTATATTTGTTACGTATTACCACATAACCTGCATCTCTCTTGTCCCATTGGCTGAATAAATATCATTAGGAGGAAAGTTATTTTAATGTATAGAAAGATTACAATATATATAGAGGATAATGGGAATTAAAACACCAAACCTAGTACGGGGAATTTCTTATCTGGATTCTACTATACTTGGATTTGGCGGGGATACACGAATTAATAGATTAACAGCAGCCGCTGGCAGAGATGAAAGTGATTTTTGCACTGCTTCTATTGGAATGAGCAGCAGCTGGAAAACAAGATGCGGCGGATTTCAGAGATTGCTCGGAGTCTTTGTGGAAGAAGTAAATACATGGGCAGTGTTAGGGTAACTAAGAATAAGAACACGTGAATGTATACTTGCGTATACACCAATGCTAGGAGTGTAGTAAATAAATTTGATGAATTTGAGTTGCTGGTAAAAACACTGTCAAAAGATATTGTTGGGATATCAGAGATGTGTTGTCCTACAGATATAAGGAATGCAGAACTGGAATTTGTGGAGTACAATGTGTACAGAAAGAATAGACAGGATAGGGTGGGAGGAGGGGTTATGCTATTAATCAAGAAACACAAAATCTAAAGTGCACCCAGCTGACATGGGTAAACAGTACAGTATTGAGTCAGTTTGGTGTGACATAAGCACTGGGAAAGCAAATTTGAGAGTAGGAGTGTGCTATAGGCCTAATGACTCTGATGAGTATAATGAACAGCTGTACAGAGAAATAGTAGGCCAGTAAATCAGACTGTCTTATAATGGGGGATTTTAATTTCCCAAATACTGACTGGAACTTGTGGGTTGGTCATTTGCATACTAGCAAGGGTATTGTGGATTTATTGGATAACTGTTTTCTACAGCAGCATGTTCGGAAGGCAACCAGAGGGAGTAATACTCTTGATTTGATTATCAGTAGTGATTCTTCATGCATTAAAAATCTGCAGATAAAGGAACCACTAGGTGGCAGTGATCAAAGTTTGCAGTTGTGGGATTCATTCAAAGAGGTAACTACCATAAGGGGTAAAGGGAAGGGTTTTTGTTTTCGTAAAGGTGACTACAGAGGTCTGAGACAGTTTTTAAAGTCTATACAGTGGGACCAACTGATGATGTTACCAACAGCAAATTATAAATGGGAAGCATTCAAAGAATTAATCTTGAAAGGTACTAGGCTTTTCATACCATATAAGAAATACTGTTCAAGGTTTAGGCCTAAATGGATGTCAGATGAACTTATGAAACAAGTGGCAGAGAAGAAAAATACATGGGATGCATATGATGAATTTGAAGTGCTGATCAAGGCATCAAAGGCAGATATTATTGGGATATCAGAGACAAGGTGACATGCAGATATAAGCAGTGCAGAATTTGATTCTGCGGAGTACAATGTGTACTGAAAGGATAGACATGGAGGAGGGGTTATGCTGTTAGTTAAGAAACATAAAATCTAAAGAAGTGCACCCCATAGACATGGGCAGACAGTGCAATGTTGAGTCAGTTTGGTGTGACAAACACTGAGAAAGGGAAAATCAGGGTAGGAGTGTGTTATAGGCCTAATGACTGATGAGTACAACGAACAATTCTGCAGAGAAATAGAGTGGGCCAGTAAATCAGAATGTCTTGTAATGGGGGATTTTAACTTTCCAGATATTGAATGGAACTTGTGGATTGGTCACTTGCACGCCAGCAACACTTCTGTGGATTTACGGGAGGATTGTTTTCTACAGCAACACGTTTGAGGGGCAAATAGAGGGGATAATACTTTTGATCTGATTATCAGCAGCGATGATGCAGGCATTAGGAATTTGCAGATAAAGGAACCACTAAGTGAAAATGATCACAGTCTATTGATGTGGGATTTACTTAAAGATGTAACTACCATTAAGAGTACAGTAAAGGGAAGGGTTTTTGTAAAGGTGACTACAATGGTTTCAGACAGTTTAAATTCAATGCAATGGGATCAACTGATGATGTTACTAACAGTGAATTCTAAATGGGAAGCCTTCAGTGACTTAATCTTGGAGGCTACTAAGCTCTTCATACCAACTAAGAAATACTGTTCAAGGTTCAGGCATAAATGGATTTTGGTTGAATCAATGAGGTTCATTGCAGTAAAGAAAAATGCATGGGATGCATAAAAATTATCAGGTAATACAGAAGCTTACAGCAGATATAAGCTAGTCTGTAATCAAGTCACAAAGGAGATTAGGCAGGGAAAGGCAGCTTACGAGAAATCTTCAGCAAAGGACGCAACTAAAACAGCAAACAGTTCTTTACTCTAAGTCTAGAAGGAAGGGGATGAATCCCTTAATATAGATGGTTCAACTATTGATGATCCTGCTGAAGTAGCTGATAAACTGAATGAGTATTTTGCATCTACATTCACACATTAAGAGTTATTCAAGGAGGAGAATGCCAGAAGTTTATCAAACTCTACCAGGGAGATAAATGATTTTGTAATAACAGAGCAAAGTGGAGGAGAAATTGTTGAAGTTAAACATAAAAAAGGGACCTGGGGCAGATGGAATCTATCCAGTTATATTGAAGGAGGCAGTGAGGGAAGTAAGCAAACCCTTAGACATAATTATGAGAGCATCCTTAAGATTCAGGGAAGGTCCCCATGGACTGGAGAGGTGCAAATATATCCCCAATTCACAAATGGGGTTCAGAGGGTGGCGCAAGTAATTATAGACCTGTTTAACTTCTGTTCTGGGGAAAATAATGGTGTCACTCGTTAAAGAAGTGATGCAGGATCACCTAGACAAGACTGCAGTAACAGTTCAGACACAACATGGGTTCATTAAGGAAAAGTCTTGTCTGACCAATCTGATTGGATACTGTGATGTGGTCACAAAGAACTGGACGCAAAAATTAATTTTCATATCATATACTGGGATTTCAGGAAAACTTTTGATACTGTTGCACATGAAAGACTGTTGCACAAATTGGAGCTGTATGGCATTAAGGGCAAGTTTCTGCAGTAGATAAAGGGATGGTTAAGCGGGAGACGGCAGAGAGTGGTAATCAATGGCCACTGCTCAATGTGGACTAATGTTACTAGTGGAGTCTCCCAGAGTTCGGTGCTGGGCCCATTGTTTTTTTTTTTGTGTATTTATTAATGATATCGATGAAGGTATATCAGGCTTAATGTCCAAGTTTGCAGACGATACGAAGGTTGGCAGAGTTGTTAATGATTTTTTTTTTTTTTTTTTCTTTTTTGGTAGTTGTTGGCGCATAGGCTTCTGTGGCCATAATGTACCTCCCAAGGTTTTTGCAGTACTTTGATCCAAGCCCGAGGTGGGAATCGAACCCACGACTTTTGGGTTGCCAGGCAGGCACTTTATCCACCCGGCTAGCCCGGTCGGCATTGTTAATAATAATAAAGACAGTATGCCAGTATGCTACTGCAACAGGATCTAGAAAAGTTAGATAGATGGATTGAAAAGTGGGAACTGAAGTTTAATACTGACAAATGCAAAGTACTGCATATGGGTAGCAGTAACCCAAGAGAAATGTACCAACTGTATGGTACTACACTCATGGAGGTGGAGAATGAAAAAAGACCTTGTGGTAATTGTGCAGTCAGATTTGAAGTTCTCTGAGCAGTGCAGACGGGCAGCCAGAGCAGGTCATGGAGTTTTGTCAATGATATATAGGAATTTTTCAAGCAGGGATAAGGAGGTGATTATCCCTTTGTATAAGGCAGTGATCAGGCCACACCTTGAATACTGCATACAAGTCTGGAGGGCTCATATTAGGAAGCATGTATTCTTGCTGAAACAGATACAGAGAAAGGGGCAATGAGATTTGTGAGAGGAAGAAAGGGATGCACTTACGAAGAAAGGCTTAAGTTCTGCAAGTTGCAGTGTCAGGCCACACCTTGAGTACTGAGTAGAGGTCTGGAGGCCTCATTTTAGGAAGGATGCAGAGGATCCTTCCTAAAATGAGGTGAGGGGAGGGGAACAAAGGGGTGTGCTTATGAAGAAAGGCTTAAGTTTTGCAAATTACAGTGTCTGGAGACTATGCACCTATGAGGTGATTTGACTGAGGTGTACAAGGCCTTGAATGGTTTGAGCAGGAACGGTGTTGATGGGATACTTCCACTTGTTGAGATTATTATTAAGACCCTAAGGAGACAGATTCAAACTGAGGAAAGACAGTTGTTAGAACAGACGTGCGGAAGTTTTCCTTTAGCGAGTGGGTAGTTTACTGCTGGAACAGACTTCCATCTGTTGTTGTGGAAGTTGATAGCTTAAATAAATTTATGGCTGAACTAGACAAACATTTGGAGTGACCGGATGGGTAAAATGGGAAGGTTTTTTTTTTTTTTTTTTCTGGCTGATGCTCTATAAGTTCGCTTTCTTGCATCATATGCCTCAACTAATGCTAATAAATTATCAGACAACACAGAAGCCTATGATAGATATAAGCTAATCTGTAATCAAGTAAGTCACAAAGGAGATTAGGCAAGCGAAGGCTGATTGCAAGAAATCCTTGGCAAAGGATGTAAAGCAAAAAACAGACTTCTTAACTTACATAAAATCTAGAAGGAAAGGAATGAATCAGATTGTTCCACTTGATATTGATGGTTCAACTGTTGATGATCCTGCTAACAAAACTGAATGAGTATCTTGCATCTACATTTACACATGAGTTATTCAGGGAGGGGAATACCAGAGGTGTATTAAACTATGGTAGTGAGTTAAATGATTTTTTAATAACTAAGAGCAAAGTGGAGGGAAAATTGTTGAAGATAAACATAAAAAAGGCACCTGGGGTGGATGGAATCTATCCAGTTATATATTAAAGGAGGTGGCAAAAGAAGTAAGCAAACCCTTACCCATATTTATGAGAGCTACCTTGGACTCAAGGGAGGTACACATGGTCCTCCGGAAATGTGCAAACATGACCCCAATTCACAAAGGAGGATCAAATACTGTCAAATTATTACAGACCGTTTAACTTCTCTTCTGAGGGAAATTAATGGTGGCACTGTTAAAGAAGCAGTGCAGGATCATCTAGATAAGACTTTGGTTACAGTTCAGACACAGCATGGGTTTGTTAAGGGGAAGACTTGTCTGATAAATTTGATTGGATACTATGATGTGGTCACAAAGAAACTGAATGCAAAAATTATTTTGATATCATATACTTGGATTTTAGGAATGCTTTTGATATAGTTGCACATGGAAGACTAGTGTACAAATTGGAGCAATATGGCATTAAGGGCAAAATCCCCTTAATGTTATACTACTATGGATAAAGGGATGGTTGAGTGGGAGAAGACAGAGTGGTAATCGATGGACAATGCTCTTTGCAGACTAATGTTATTAGTGGATTCCCCCAGGGTTCAGTGTTGGGTCTATTGTTGTTTTCTGTAATTATTAATGATATTGATGAAGGTATATCAGGCTTACTGTCCAAGTTTGCAGACAATACAAAGGTTGGCAAGGTTGTTAATGACACTAATGACAGTATGCTACTGCAAGAGGATCTAGAAATGTTGAGCAGATGGGCTGAGATGTGGCAACTGAAGTTTAACATTGGAAAATGTAAGGTACTGCATATGGGTAGCAGTAACCCCAGAGTAACATATTAACTGTGTGGTACTACATTCAAAGCAGTAGAGAATGAAAAGGACGTGGAGGTAATTGTGCAGTCAGATATGAAGTTTTCTGAGCAGTGCAGACAGCCTGCAAGAGTAGCTCACGGAGTCTTGTCAATGATATATACAGAAATGTTTCTAGCAGGGATAAGGAGGTGATTATCCCCTTGTATAAGGCAATGGTCAGGCCACACCTTGAGTACCGTACACAGGTCTGGAGGCCTCATTTTAAGATGAATGTAGAACTGCTGGAACGAGTACAGAGAAGGGCAACATGTCTGGTTACTAGGCACCTGCAAGGTGATCTGACTGAGATGTATAAAGCCTTGAATGGTTTGAGCAAGCTCAATGCTGATATGATTCTGCCTCTTGCCCACATTAATAGCCTGAGGGGACATAAATTCAAATTGAGGAGAGAGAGTTTTAGAATAGATATGTGGAACTTTGCCTTTAGCTAGTGTGTGTGGTTGATTGCTGGAACAAACTTCCATTTGTTATGATAGAAGTTGACAGTGTAAATTAGTTCAATGCAGAACTAGAGAAACATTTGGAGCAAATGGATGGGTGAAATGGAAAAGTTTTTTTTTTTTTTTTTTTTGCTGTATAAGCTTGCTTTCTTGCATCATATGCTAATTTCAGGAAAGCTTTCGATACTGTTCCACATAAGACTGCTATACAAATTGGAGCTGTGTGATTATAAGCGCAAATTATTGCTCTGAACAAAGGATGGTTGAATGAGAGAAGACAGAGTGCAGTTATTAATGGACACTGCTCTTCATGGGCTAATGTTATTACTAGAGCCTCCCAGGGTACAGTTCTGGACTCCATTGTTATTTTCTGTATTTATTAATGATAAAGGTATAATCACCTTAATGTCTAAGTTTGCAGATGATACAAAGGTTGGCAGGGTGGTTAATGACGGTAATCAGGGTAAGCTACCGCAACAAGATCTAAATAAATTAGGCTGATGGGCTGAAAAATGGCAGTTGAAGTTTAACATTGATAAATGCAACGTACTGCATATAGGCAGCCATAATTGCAAATTAATAAACCAGTTGTGTGGTACTACCCTCACCCCGAAAAATACCTTGGTATAATTGTGCAGTCCGATACGAAGTTCTCTGAGCAATGGAGACAAGCTGCCAGGCCAACTCAGAGTTTTGTCTGTGATATATAGGAACTTTGCTAGCAGTGAAAAGGAAGTGATTATCCCATTGTATAAGGAATTAGTTATGCCACATCTTCAATATTGCATAAAGGTCTGGAGGCCTCACTTTTGGAAGAATGTGGATCTGCTGGAATGGGTGCACAGAAAGGCAAAAACATTGGGATAAAATTGCAGCACCTTGAGACTAGGCACCTGCTAGATGATCTGATCATGGTTTTTAAGGCTTTCAATGGATTAATCAAGCTCAATGCATTTTTCTCTTGCTCAGACTACAAACATGAGGAGGCATAAATTCAAATTGATGATGGATGGTTGCAGGACAGATGTGGGGAAGTTTGCCTTCAGCTAGCAGGTGTTTGACTTTTGGAACAAACTGGTGTTTTGGTGGGCAGTTTGAATACATTAAAGAAAGAAGTAGGTAAATTATTGGAGGGGTGAAAAGTCATGTGGGAGGTGACTTTTTTTGCTGACACTTTATAAGCATGCTTCCTTGCATCATATGCTAATAATCAGTGCACCAATAAAGAGTTTCTCATATATGTGAACACTAGAAGGAGTGGAATAAATCATACTAATCAAAACCTATTAAGGAGAGAAACTGAACTGTAAACTTGATAAAAGAAAATTCTCTTTTAGCCAATGGGTCATCAAACTGTGGGACCAAATCACGTAGCCAGGTGGGTAGGAGCAGCAGTGCATAGTACATGCTTCTTGATTAGACCGGGGTTTGAGCTTGTGACCACGAAATACGGAGGATGCGGAAAGGTCAGGGAATGACCACCGCATATCCCCGGAGCAATATGGCCTTAGTTGCTAATGCACCTAAAAAAAAACCAAACCAAACTGAATCACATATTTTGTACAACTAGAGAGCTTATGTAAATTTAAGGAAGAATTGGAAGTGGTGGCAGTTTGATGCTATAATCTGATTAATTCATTCTAAACTTGAATGAAAATATTTTTTTAAAGGTCTGGCTATTTTGTATAAATTTATTAATAATACAAACTTTTAAATTTCAGTTTTCAGTTGAAAATACAATAAAACCTTGGTCTGGCCAACCTTATCTTTCATTTAAACTCTATTATTAATTTATTTTGTACATGAAATTTCCGCTTTTTTTTTTTTTTTTTTTTAACCCTTAAGCAAGATTTTCTCATATCAAACTTGTTGGAAACAGCTATTGAAAAAATCCAATTGTGTGTTTATGGACTATTGCCAACAGTACAACTATTTTATTTTGAGTTTATACATCAAAGATAAGCTGATTAATCGAAAAAAGCTGCCACTGTTCCGATTCCTCCCTCCCTCAACCACTTTTAAAGTAATTTCTTTCTCATTTATAAGTCCTGCAAGTTTTTACAAAAATGATTTTCACTTTCGAAAGATTAGATGCAACTGTTATGTTTCATTTGATCCATAAATGTTTTTTTACAAAATTCCTTTACACAAAACTCTCCTATAGACAAGTATTGTTTTTTTTTTTGTACTCTTTCTCAAATAAGAATGGTGTCAAAATTATTAATTTTCTTCTGAGATCACAAGTCCATCTCCCACAAAATTTTATTTATTTTATTTTTTACATCAATGCACCTCACTGAACATTCAAATTAGCAGTAACAGCTGTCCCCTTGGAATGGAAATGAGGCAGCCCTTCAAACAGAAATATGAATATATTTGGTACTAACTAAGATGCATTTAGGGCTAAATGCCTCAAGCTGCAAGAAAATTTAGACTATGTATATATTAAGTGCAGCATCATTAATAACACAGCCATTTCTGAATAAACAGAATATTTATAAGGCGGCATCATTTTAAGTTGTTACATATTTTGTATACCTTCACGAGTTGCCATGATATTGCACTACTTCAAATAAGTAATGCTTCACCTAAGGAGAAGACTAATGATCTCATATTGTGAAGGTATTCACAATATGAGTTACAACTTAAAACGATGCCGCCTTATAAATATTCTGTTTATTCAGAAATGGCTGTGTATTAATGATGCTGTACTTAATATATACATAGTCTAAATTTGCTCGCAGCTTGAGGCTTTAGTCCTAAATACATCATACAACATCAGGCATCGCTCATATTGTGGAGTTATACTCCACAACTGTTTTGCCATCATTGCATCACTTGTGTACCTACCTACCCACTGAAGGGCCAAATAGCCCTGAAACGGTGCCGTCTGGGGGGGCCTGATGGCCACCCAGACGGCACCGTTTCATGAGCTTTGAGTGTGAGCTCATGAAACGGTGAAATATGAGCTTTGAGTGTGAGCTGAGTTTCCTCGAATAGGTAACAACAGTCTTCTCTACTGGGGAAGTGTTGCCTATTCTAGGAATATATGAGCTTTGAGTGTGAGTTGAAGGAGTAACTGTCCCTTTCTTTCTTCTACGGCATTTCCTTCCTCTACCTCTCCTACTATCACCTTCCTACAACTTTATCTCTTTTTTAAGTCTAATAGGGATAGTATGAGGATAACCGAGAACTTTATCCCATACCATATTTCAAAACGGTGCCGTCTGGGTGGTGGTACCTATCTGAGAATAAGTAACATTAGTCTTCTCCTTAGGTGAAGCATTACTTATTCGAAGTAGTGCAATATCATGGCAACTCGTGAAGGTATTCACAATATGAGATACAACTTAAAATGATGCCATTATAAATATTCTGTTTATTCAGAAATGGCTGTGTATTAATGATGCTATTGCACTTAATATATACATTTGGTACTAACTTTATGGTTACTAACTTTATAGATGAGTAGTCTTTAGTTAATCCTTAACTAAAGACTACTCACCTGAGACAAGTGGGGTGTTTTTTTTTTTTTTTTCCTCTCTAATGCTCCTGTTCTTTATTGGTTAGTTTGTGAATTAAACTGTTCATAATACTTACAAATGACATTGGGCTATGTCTGCATTTTTTTGGCATGCTAAATCTGCATTTTTTGTGATCTTTTTAGTATTTTTTGACAGAGGAATAGATTCACAACTAAGATCATCAAATCAGAATACAATGTACTAGCAATGAACCATGCACTAGCTACATAAATTTCATTTTTATAAAAAATGTAATTCTTTAAAATATAATCACAATAGACTGCTTCACTACTTTCAATAGTAACATAATTTTGGTTCTCATTTTGATATTTTACTAAATAAAAATTGCTTATTGTCTTTGCCAATTTTTTGTAATAATTGTGAAAACAATGCAGAATTAATGACCTACTTAGTAAATTTTTTTTCCAAAACAGGATCCTGCTATCAGGTAACTAGTAAACAGAGATCATTAAGTTTTTAAGGCTCCAACGCCTGAATATAATAAAATATAAAGGCAAAAAGTTGAGGAAGTCAGCATAGGAAATCTTCTGGGTTAGTGTCACAGATCACTATGTCTGTAGTTAATTACTAAATTAAGGAGTTTTAATATGAGAAATATTGGTATGATGTATGGTGGAATTATTTTAATCATTTGAAGCAGAATATCTGTTCTGTAACTACTTGGCAACAAAATAAAACTAAATTGGATAAGGGATCAAATAAAAATCAGTTTGTGTCCTTTTATAAGTACATACCAGTGATGTTTTTAGACTAAAAACATCATTGGTGTGTAAAGCATGAAAGGAAAACAATTTTTTCCACTGAGAAAAATGTTGTTGATTAGGCAAATCTAAACATATAGACTAAACCTAAAAATACACAAGTTAGTTCCTGATGGTTTTAACTGAAACATCCTGTATATGTGTATTAAAAAAATAATAATAAAAATATTTTATATTCCAGCATGGCCACACAGGTCAGTGGTGTTTATGATTAATAATTAATGGACAAGAATATTATAATTAACTGTATTTAGTCATCACACGGAATCTAAACAGTCAATGTTGTTATATTTTTGAATTAATATTTCAGTTTCTTTTATTGCTTGTGGTATATACCTGCCACTAGAAGTTTTAAAACTGCACAAAACCCCAGGGGCTCATATCTGGTGAGTATGGGCTTGGCACATCCAGGGTCTTGAGCTGGATATCATCATTCTTCTCTTTCTTGGCGAGTCCCTTCTACTTCTGACACTCACTCACTCACTCTCTCTCAGGATTTTTTTTTTTTTTTCAGCTGGTGCAGCAAAAGCCTCAGGCTTCCTTGCACCATATAGCTAATGATGATAATAATAATAATGCAGGAGTAGTACTATACTCTCACACTGACCACTTGTCTACATCATCAATAAAACTGCACATGCAGTTGTTTTATTGATGATATTAAGAAAAATAAAAGAAAATAATGAAAGATATATATGATTATTCTTCTGCACAAAAAGTGGCAGAAATCCAGGACTGCAACAATACAGGAAGTAATGTTTTTCAGCAGCTGAAGTGAACCACAAATTTAGTTATGTTATTTTGGTTTTTAGGAGCATTAGCAACTAAGGCCATATTGCTCTGGGATATGCAGTGGTCATTCCCTGACCTTTCCGCATCCTCCGTATTTGGTGATGACGGGCTCAAACCCAGGTCTAATCAAGAGCGTGTGTTACGCACTGCTGCTCCTTCCCACCTGGCTACGGAGGCGCCTACAAATTTAGTACCATCTTCTCCAATTCTGACCCTTTCTTTTGTGAAAAATGCACCCCCACCCTAAAAGTTGCACCTGAGAGAGCTGCTTTGTGCATTGTCATAGTGTTGTCCAGATTACAACACGAGTAAGTTATACACAATTCAAAACTATTTCAGAAAGGATACAAACCTGACTGAAGATACAGAAAGAAAAGAAACAAAATTAGTTGTACATGAAAAAGATTATTTGAACAAGAAGAAACTCCACAGTCCAGAAACTAGGCATTTACTATGCAAACTTGATTGGGATATTAAAGGATTAAAAGTATTGATTAAACTAAATAAATGAGTTTCTTTTCTGTTTGTTGGGCAATGCAAACAAAGCAACATAGATTTTTAAATTGAAAACTGCAGATTTGACATAAGAAAGTTTATTTTAAGCCAAAGAGTAATTAACTACTAGAATAAACTGATCCAAAGATAGAAAAGCTAATCTAAATTTAGAGGGCAATTTGATTATCCAAATGAATGAAGGTTGTAAAAGTTATAATTCCAATTATTTTTTTATAGTGTGAATGCTACCCTATCATTTCAGAGTTAGTTATTAGCATTTGGAATTTGTACATCATATTGCCTACCCATGTAAATCTTTGGTAAGACTCATAAGAACAAGAGCACAGAAGTTTGTACATGGGGGGGGGGGAGCATTCAAATGGCATCTTTGAAATGTTTGGGGTGGAAGAAAAAAAAAAAAAAAAAAAAAAACACCATTATGAAACCCAACAACAGTCTATTGAAAATTTATGGACAAATTCAAAGCGAGCAAGTTTATAATGTAAAAATTAAAAAAGATAATAAAATAATAAAACACAATTACAAAAAAAAAAAGCAATATAGTTTTTCTCTAATTAGAGACTAATCACTATTCTTTTTTCTTTTTTTTTTACCACTATTCTTTGTGGCATGAGCGGGGCTGTGTTAAAGCTGAAGAATGGAAATGACTAAATCAAAGTACCAGCTATCATGCTAGCAAAATGCATATGGCATGCTGAGACCTTTTCACAGAAGCATAATTAAGAACTTTTTACACCTCAGGCCAAATATCAGCTTAAGTTTTTTGAATTATAAAATATAATTTTAAATTAATATTTAAATCTCTTATTAAATAAATCTGTAGATGGTAAGTACTTTTATAAAAAAAAAAATAGAAGTTTTTATAACAAATGATTTAGATAATGACTGTTATATTTTTAAATATATTATAAATTCAGTTATTCTAAATTTAACTCCATTCAGCACATATGGCTGGGGCACAGTCTCCATATCCTAGTTACACCATGCCTTTTCATATAGTGTAAGCAACAAAATTAATACAATACAGGAAACAGTTCACATAGGTGTGTTGGTGGAGAGGATAGTATATTCTAGTTTACATCCAGATACTTAAAACTCTTAAAATAGTCATTGATAAAAATATAATATCTACTTTAATGATACCTTCTTTTTGAACTAATATTATTTATTAGTGATGATAATGAAAATTAACATTCGCTTACAGTGCAATATCCAAAATCCAGGAGCGGGGCCAAGTGGTTCTTCCCATTCCAATTCCTTTGTCTAATACTAAAAATAAATCAGTCCCAGATACTGCAATATCCTAAATGTAATATTCTACTGTTTGTTACATAAATCATACTGCTATCATTAACCTTCCACTAGCATGGTGTCTAACAGACTCCACTTTTCTAAATATGTCTGTTTTTTGTTTTAAGTTTGTAAGTAAAATAAACTCCTCTTGTGTACCTTTGCCTACCAATATTCTCTAACTAGCGTTATGGTATTTTCCATTTTCATTTTGATATTCTGTGAATTACGAGAAAATAATTTTTTGTTTGCCATTTAACAAAATTAAACTTTCTTCTTGTCCAAATGGCAAATGAGCATTCTGGTCTCTCGCCAAAGCTATTGGTCGCAACTTTTGCCCATCCCTATTCCCACCTCGGTCGGAACCAGATGGTTTTTACTGGCACTTCAGCCAAAGATACTCTGACCTGATAGCATCCTACTTTTCTCTCAACTCAAATATTGATGAACTTGGTAAACCACCACCTACCATTCCCAGTACACTCCATTCAATGCATCCTGTGGTCTTCCATAAAAAGGATATCACAAGGATTTTGAACAAAATTGATGCTAAGAAAGCTCCAGGTTCTGATGATATTTCTCCACTTTTTCTCAAAACTTGTGCTCCAATCATACATCTGTTCTGTGTTGCCTTTTTGCCCTTTCTTATTCCAAGAGTGCTTTTCCTTCTGCATGGAAATTTTCTCATATCCAGCCAGTTCCTAAAAAAAGGGTGACAAATCCCTCCCATCCAATTATCTTCCCATTGTACTTCTACTCTATCTAAAGTAATATAGAAATCAATTAGCTGCCAACTCTTAAACTATCTAGAAACCTTCAATCTGATCAACAATCACCATTATAGATTTTGTCAGTATCGATCCACTGGTAATATTCTGGCTTACGTTACCCATCTATGAACAAATTAAATAGAACAGTTTGGTGAAACTCAAGCAGCTGCTCTTGACATTTAAAGGTTTTGATTGTGTTTGGCATAAATGTCTTCTAAATAAGTTTCCAACTTCATCATCATCATTAGACATTTTCAATCCACTGCAGGATGAATGCCTCTCCAGCAACTTTATAGTTCCTTCCGTTTTGAAATGGCCATCCATTTACTAAACACAAACTCATGAATTTCATCTATCCATCTCCGCCGTTGTAGTAGTAGTAGTGGCATGTGATGCAAGAAAGCAAATGTATGAGCTTATGCAGCATCAGCCAAAAAAAAAAAAAAAAAAAAATTATAAAACAATCCCCTCTAAATATTTGTCTAGTTCCTCCTTAAATTTATTTAACCTATCAACTTCCACAACGACAGATGGAAGTTTGTTCCAGCAATTAACCACTCACTGGCTAAAGGCAAATTTCCGCACAATCTATTCTACATCTGTCCTTCCTCAATTTCAATTTATGCCCCCTTAGGTTCGTAATCCAAATAAGTGGAAGAATCCCATCAGAATTCAGCGTGCTCAACCCATTCAAGGCCTTATACACCTCAATTAGATGACCTTGCAGGTGCTTAGTCTCCAGTTGCTACAATTTGCAGAACTTAAGCCTCTCCTGGTAAGAGGATCCCTTCATTCCTCTCACAAATCTTGTTGCCCTTCTCTGTATACGCTCAAGCAAATCTACACCCTTCCTAAAATGAGGCCTCAAGAATTGCATACAGTACTCAAGGCGTGGCCTGACCATTGTCTTATACAGAGGGACAATCACCTCCTTTTCCCTGCTAGCAAAATTCCTGAATATCATTGACAACACCCCATGACCTGCCCTGGCAGCCTGTCTATTTGCTCAGAAAACTTCATATCTGACTGCACAATTACTCCCAGGTCTTTTTCATTTTCTACCACCTTAAGTGTAGTACCATACAGTTGGTACATTTCTCTGGGGTTACTTCTACCCATATTCAGTACTTTGCATTTGTCAATGTTAAACTTCAGTTTCCACTTCTCAGCCCATCTGACCAAATTTTCTAGATCCTGTTGCAGTAACACACTGCCATTACTGTCAGTAACAACCCTGCTAACCTTTGTATCATAGCATTCAGGAAATATAGTCACATAATGAGGAGCAATATCGCAGTTTGTCTGATACGTAAAATAATGAACCAATGTATACTCCCCACCGTGACTCATGGAAGTGAAACTTGGGCACTCCCCAAAAGAATGGAGTTTGTTTGTTTTTTGGAGCATTAGCAACTAAGGCCATATTGCTCGGGGATATCCGGTGGTCATTCCCGACCTTTCCACATCCTCTGTATTTGGTGGTGACGGGCTCGAACCCCGGTCTAATCAAGAAGCGTGTGCTACGCACTGCTGCTCCTTCCCACCTGGCTACGGAGGCGCCACCCAAAAGAATGGAAGAGAAGCTGAGAACTACACAGCGAAGAATGGAACAAATTATATTGAGAATCAGACTGTTAGATAAGAAGAGAAACACATGGATTGGGCAGAAACTCAAGTAAAGGACATTCTTATCAAAACTAAAGAACTAAAATGGTCTTGGGCAGGACACATAGCTCGAAGACGTGATGACAGATGGACTAAGAAAATAACAGAATGGTACCTAAGAGGAGCTAGAAGAAAACCTGGAAGACAGTTTTTAAATTCTGTACAGTGGGACCAACTGATGATGGTACCAACAGCAGATTCTAAGTGGGAAGCATTCAAGGAATTAATAGTGTAATAAGTTACATGATAATAAATTATCAGGCGACACAGAAGCCTATGATATATATAAGCTAGTCTGTAATCAAGTCACAAAGAAGGTTAGGCAGGCAAAGGCAGATTACGAGAAATCTTTGGCAAAGAAAAACAGCAAGGATTTCTTTACTTATATAAATTCTAAAAGGAAGGGGATGAATCTGATTGGTCCACTTGATATTGATGGTTCAACTGTTGATGATCCTGCTCAGATAGCAAATGAACTGAATGAGTATTTTGCATCTACATTCACACATGAGGAGTTATTAAGATTTGAAAATGCCACAAGGTTATCAAATTGTAACAGGGTGCTTAATGATTTTATAATAACTGAGAACAAAGTGGAGGAGAAATTGTTGAAGTTAAATATAAGAAAGGCACCTGGGGTAGTAGTAGTACTGGCATGTGATGCAAGAAAGCAAGTGTATGAGCTTATGCAGTGTATGAGCATCAGCCAAAAAAAAAAAAAAAAAACCACACCATTCCCTCCAAATGCCTGTCCAGTTCCTCCTTAAATTTATTTAACCCATCCAAAATTTATTCTTCTCTTGACTTCCAGCCATTTATCATTATTACAGCTAATAACTTGTCCCAGATAAGTATGACTCCACCTTTTCAATTACTGCTCCTTCAATCATTATTTCCCTTTCTATGGCATACTTGTTCATCATTACTTTTGTTTTAGCCATTATTCATCTTTAGTCCAAAATCCTTACTAACTGTGCATAACTGATTAAGATTTTCCTCTAATTCTTTGGGATCGTGGCTTATGATCACAATGTCATCTGCAAATTGTAAATGGTTTAGGTACTCTTCGTTCACATTGACTCCTTGCTGCGACCAGTCTAATCTTCTGAAAGCTTCCTAAAGGGCAGCAGTAAACAGCTTAGGAGATATTGTGTCTCCTTGTCAAACTAATTTCTCAATTTTAAATTTGCTACTGTCTTTGTCTAGTCTAATAAAGGAGGGAGCGTTCTCATATATTTTCTTCAAAATCATAATATACGGGGTATCTATGCCTTGTCTTTCCAGTGCCCGAACCATTGCCTTATGCTGTATGGAGTCAAATGCCTTTTCATAATCCACAAATGCCAGGCATAATAGTGTTTTATATTCATTCGCTTTCTCCAATAGCTGTGATATTACGTGAAGGTGATCCTTAATTGAGAATCCTGTCCTAAAGCCAGCTTGCTCTTTTGGTTGATTCTCATCAAGTATTCTTTCTAATCTGTTAGTAATGACTCTTGTGAACAACTTGTAGATGTTGGATAACAAGCTAATTGGTCTATAATTTCCAATTTATCTCCTTTCTTATGCAGCAAAACTATGATTGCATTGTTCCACTCCTTAGCATCACTACCTTTTCTAATGCATTTTGTGAAGAGTCTTGCCAGTTTTTGTGTCATGTCTCTTCCTCCCAATTTTAACAACTCTACAGTAACTTCATCTTCCCTGGGGCTTTCTGATTCTTCATTTTCGTCAACGCATGTTCTACCTCATCAGGAAGAATATTGGGTATGTTGTATGTGTTACTAATTTGCGATCCATCTTCCCCACTGCTGGCATCATTCCCTCACTCCTTGTATAATTCTCTATAGTAGTCTTCTGCTATTTGAATTATGCCTTCTCTGCTATTTATAAGTACACCATTGCTATTCTTCAGTTTCAATATCATTTATGTTCTGTATTACTGCTCATGGCTGCTGATTTAAGTCCTTTGTTTTCACTTAATGCTTGTTCTACTTTTCTTGTGTTAAATCTTCTTATGTCCTCTCTGAGTCTCTTTCTAATGGCTTTGCATAACTCAGTATAGTCAATTTTCTCTTTGTCAGTGTTTATCTTGCTATTCATTTGTTGCCTTTGGTTCATCATGACAAGTGTTTCTTGACTAATTTTTTCTTCTTTGGATTTCTTTTTACCTATAGGTTTCTTGGGCTTTATCACTTTCAGAAAGTTGTAATATTCTTCATCAATATCTTGGTCTTGAGCAGTCTGCAGAAGCTCAAACTTGTTCTTAAGTTCCAGTACATACTGCTTTTTCTCCTCTTCTGTTATCTCAAAGACCTTCATATTTTTTACTCAAGTCAGTTTTTTTCCTTTCTTTTCTTACATCTATATCAAGTGTGCATCTTACCATTCTGTGATCACTTCCAACATTTACCTTATGCAGGACGGTAAAATCATTCACGATATATCTTCTTTTAGTGACGATGAAGTCAATTTCATTAGTTGTTAATCCATTTAGACTCTTCCAAGTCCACTTTTTGTTCATCCTTTTCTTGAAAAAAGTGTTCATTACTGAACACAAAAGTGTTTCCATCTTATGGTTTGCCAACTGTTTTTTATAATTGGGTATCTAGTTTTCTCTCTGACCGCTCATTGCGGGTGATAGTAGATGATGCTCTCTGTCTTCTAACTTCTCCAGTAATGCTGGTGTTCCCCAAGGTTCAGTTCTTTCTCTCACTCTTTTCCTCTTGTATATTAATGGCCTTCTTACCTTGATCAGAAATCCTATCCATAGTTTTGCTGATGATAGCAAACTGCATTCCACCTTACAGTTTGAGAAATGTTGCTCAGCACAAAAATCTTTGACTTTTTGAATATCCACTATCAATTCCTTAAATGCTAAGCTCCAGGTAATTCTCCAGTTCGGCAAAGATAACTTAGTTGATTTCAATCTCTAAAACTCAGTCCTGTCTTATATCTCACAAAAAGGATTCTTCTGCTTTTATTCTTAACTTCAATCATGCTCAGATCACATATTTCTATTAGAGATTATCCTGAGTTCTAACTTCTCTCGGAATATGCCCATCACAAGTATTGCTTCCTCTGCATCTAGAAAAATGGTTTTCTCTTTTGCTCACATTCAGCTGTTCACTCTGCACAAATTGCAAATTTGCGCTACCATACAATATTGTCCCACATTTGGCCTCCAAAACTTCTGAGGCTTCAAGATTCCATTCAAAAGAGGGCAGTTAGGTTAGTTAATGACTCATTTCTAACTGTCTCTCCACTCTCTCAGACGTTCTGTTTCTGCTGTATGCCTTTTCTATAGATACTTCCATGGGCACTGTTCTTCTGAATTGGCTTCTATAATTCCTGCTTGCTCTTCCAAAGCAGTACAATCACTTACCTGAACCAGTCAACATCATTTTACTGTCCAACTTCAAACTAACAGAACCAACTTTTCTTTTTCCTCATTTATTCATTCAACTTCAGTTTTCAGGAACAACCTTCCTTCATAAGTATTTCCTGAAAATTACAATCTACAGAAATTCAAGTCTAATGTCAACAAGTATTTTCCTTCACCATCTCAACCTTCAGCCCCCGTGTGATACTAAGTACTATAGGTTCTAATACTTCTCATGTTTGAGGTTTCATAAAAAAAAAAAAAAAAAAAAACACACATATCAGGTGAACAAAAGCATCTATCTACTCCCATTTCTATGTGGCATCTGTTAGACACCAGGAACAGGTGTCTATTCCTATTGTTTTATTTTGCAATGAGACACCATCTTTTCTGACAAATCGAAATTCAACCTGCATGGCTTGGATGGGAAGCGATATGTAAGAAGACGAAAATCGGAGGCATACCATCTGGTGTTATGACTGCATAACACAGACTGTAAAGTTTGACGATGGTCAGATGGTCTGGGGATGCATAACAAGTAAAGGGGTGGGGTGAACATTAGCAACTTGTAGGAGTGCCTGAAACCCGTTATTAGGGATCACCACACACATCCAAAACAGTATTTTTCAACAGGACTCAGCACTTTGCCACACAACAAAATTGGTAAGTTTTATGCTATTTAGATTTAATGATGAGTTTGTCTTCTTGTCTCAAAAAGCTTATAACATACATACGCCAATGTTTTCCCTTGATTTTCTCCCTTAAGGTTGCAGTCACACCTCAGAAATGCTGGCATTACAGTGTTGGATTGGCCCGGCAACAGTTCAGATTTGAACCCTCTCAACCCTATTGAAAATTGCTGGTATATAATGTCATCTAAAATTGCTCAGAAGAAGCCAATAAGTAAGATTCAGCTGCAGGAGAGCATCGTAAGGGTGTGGTACCACGAAATTGGGCAACGATATATCCAGAAGTTGATTAACTCTATGCCAGATCGTTGCAAGGCTGTAATTGCAGCTCGAGGAAGAACAACAAAATATTGAGGACTTATTTTGCTGATTTACAGTACATAATACTGTTACATTAACTTGTCATTTCAGTTTGTATACGTAAATGCAATAAAATGTATGTTTGCTTGTCATGATTGCCATTTGCATGATTTCCATTAATTTCGCATTTTACCCTTTGGGAAGATATTTATGGCAATTAGGTATATCAGGTGGAGTCTTTTTATTGGGTTTCATTCACAGAGATATATATCCTATCTAACAAATGCATTTTGAACATTTCTGTAACCCACATTATTTGCAAAATTCACAAGTGATGCAGTTTTTTGTCCGCCATTGTATTTTAGACGGTCCTATGGCAAGTGCCTCACTTGCACACCCATAGTGATGGCCCTGCCTTTAGGCACAATATATCATTAGTCACACCATATAGACCTAATCTGCCTGTAATGCAATTGAACAATTCATCTGATCTCACATGATAACATGCATTAAACTAAAAATTATACCCAATACGTTCACAAACTGAAACATTATAATCACATACCTAACAGTGTGCTGGGCTGCCATTCGTCATGACAACCACTTGCACCCAGTGTGATATTGACTCCATGAGACCACAGAAGATGACCTCAGGTATCCTGGACCAGTGGGACGGAAGGATGTCCTAGAGTTCGGCAACAGAGCAAAGTACTGGCAAATACTGCATTCCCCCTGTATCTCCCAAATGTTGGCTGGAATTATGTCTGGGGAATATGATGGCCAGGGGAGCACACAAAATGTCTAGACAATAGCTTCAAACCAGTCCTACATGTGAGGACCTTGTGACGTGGGGCATTGTCTGTTAAAAAAGTCCAGTGCCATCTGGAGATATGGTTACCCTGTAGGGAAAAACCTGGTCTGAAACAATGCCAAAGTAGGATCTGGTGGTGAGGGTGTGTTCAATGGGGATAAGAGGACCCAGTGATGTCCATGAAAACATCCCCCAAATCATGATACCACTTGCTACTAACCTATTTTCATCCAACTGTGAAGTCTGGTTGCAGCTGTTCATCTGCTTGCTGTAGAATATGCACCCATTCTTCATCATGATGAACCATTGGAGCCTTGATTCATCAGACCAGGAAACTCTTTTCCACTCATCCTATGTCCAAGAATGGTGCACTTGTGCCCACTGCAGGTAGAGGTGTCAATGATGGTCAGTCAAAATGACCACATGAACAGATCATCTAATCCCCAGGCCTATCTGCAAGAGCATCCACTGGATGGTGTGTTCAGAAACATTTCTCTGTGTGCTCTAGTTGTAGTTGGCTGTTAATCGAGGGTTTGCAAGCCATCTGTTGTCCCTGATAGCATACGCCGACTGTTGTTCACCTCGACTGCCAACCAGTGGTGATCTCCTCATCCCTGCATGTTGGGTGGTTGTGTGTTCCTCTTCAGACCATTCCCACCACACCTTGCCTGTAGCTGCTGAGAGATTCTGTCCCCACCTTCTTAGTGCTGCAAATCATTCCCCATTCAAAATCAGTCATCCTTCTCTTTCCCCATTGCACAGGATTTTATACTGATGCACTGACAGGAACAACATATGTCTTCACTATATATGCTGTGTCAGTCAGTGATGTCACTCCTAGGTGCTATGGGATACATCCACTGTGGAGACAGGGTGGTCATGATGTTTTGGCTCATGAGCGTACACACACAGCAACTCTAAAATGCAGTACCCTCAAGGATTGAGAGATGGATCTTAAAATATTCTGTTTTTTAGAGAGGTATACTTAATGGTTGAGAACTTTTGGAAGAGCCCATTTCAATGAATTTTAAGCCAAACAATTGAACTGATTTATATCTGTAAACATTTATAATGACTATCTTTTCCATTCATCTGTTCTATTCTAAGAATTAAGACCATGCATTATCTATGATCTTTTAATCCCACTGGCTGCAAAAAAAAAAAAAAAAAAAAAAAAATAGCAAGCATCTTATAAAGAAAGAAATTTTATACCTTTTTCGCATGGATTCTTAAAGCCAAATGTTACATTTGATAAGGATGTTGGTTACTTTCTTAATATTTACAGTTTGTAAATTGTACCACATTTTAAAATAGTCCAGATTGTAAAGAGCTGAATTAGACAGAGAGAGAGACTCTTCAAAAGCATCATCCTAATGTGGGAACAGTATTCCATGGCAGAGTGAACTGGAAATATTTATGGATTTAATATTTATTCAAAAAATAAACAGTGCATAGACCAAAACTCGCTGAAACACTTACTCGCCTTTATAATTAAATTAAGAGATAAAATTAGTATTATTATTAAAGCCTTGAGCTTTTATACTAATTATTTAGACAACAGCAACTGTAGTAATATTTTTAAAATGAATTTCTAAATTCAGTTATTCTGCAGCTTTTCTTTAACTCCATTTGGACTTAAGCAAACTCTGCAGACTGGACTCATATAGCTAAGTTAAAGAACTAACAGTGTCACTATCCTTCCCACCACTTGCTATTAAAAGCATTACTCTGTTATCACCTAATATTGGATGTTTGACTTCCATTAGTATTTTTTATCGCTCTAATTAGATTTTAATTAGCAGCCCCTTTGAATGCACTCGCATGCATTGAAAAAAACAGCACAAAATAATTCAAAATGTTCATTTTTTGATACTGTCTTTATTTTAAATCTTTTCTGACAAAACTATGAAAAATACATTTTTTATATTAAAAACATATTTTTAATTATTTTTTAAAATTAAAACTCCCTTTATACCTGCCAATGAGTGAAATGCAAATAAAAAAACTCACATGCTGCAACAAATGTGTTTTGGCTTTTATGATGCATGAGCAACTAAGGCCATGATACATCAAGTCCAATATTTATATAAGACACAAACAAATGCGTGCAACTGGATGATAGCCTCTCACTAACAGGAGTGCTGCTGCATGAAGCACATGCATCAACAGTCTGATTCCAGATGACATTTCAATATCACAAAGTCAGTTTTCTGTCAATAATTGTGTGACAGATGCCACTCAACAGGTGAATATAATTAAGTTAAATCTAATTATTGTGTGATAATTAACAGACATTTCTGGAATTTTCAGTGGAGAAATCAAAAAAGGTATTTTCAAAAACTGATGCTAGTTTTTGCAACTGTGTAGATAGAGTAGACGAAGAGCATAAATTGCTGAAATATTGTCTTGGGGTCTCATCAACTCTGCACAACAGTTTAACAATGAATCAAAGACATTCAATGGGCATCATTTGTGATTTTTAGAAGCATATTTTTATGTTACCTACCTCCTCAAATATTTTCAAATACTAGACCACCCACTGAAAGCCTAAGAGAAATTTAAATCTGATGACACTATCATTCATGATTACTTAGATTCATTTATTGAAAGCAGCAATTAAAACTATTGTTTCAAATATAATATTAACTTTTGCCATTTAAAATAGATGTATTTAGGTCAGTGTTTCCCAAATGTTTCAGCCACTGCCTCCTTGGTTCCATACACTCATCCAAAGTGTCCCTTACCCTACACCTATAAAAAGATTCAGACTAACAGTTTTCATGAACCACTAAGGAAGATAACACAATAAAATTAAAATCAATAACAATTAATTGCTTATTTATTCAAAATCCAATTAAACCTTTTTAGTTTAATTAATTCAAAAAAATTGATGAACTTGATCCAATGATACCAGCTTTTCAAAGTCTGATAGTCATTTAGCAAGAGTCCTAGATACCACATAGTCAACTAATTCAGGGGCTCACATCTGGTGAGTATGGGCTTGGCAAGCCTAGGGTCCTGAGCTAGATATCATCATTCTTCTCTTTCTTGGTGATTCCCTTCTACTTCTCTCTCCCCCCCTCCCTCCCTATTTCACAGGGTAACATAGGAATTTTTTTTTTTTTTTTTTGGCTGATACAGCATAAGCCTCAGGCTTCCTTGCACCATATGGCTAATAATAATTCACTATTCAATAAATTCCTGATGTGATGGATGGGCTTGATAAAGTGATACCAGTTTCCCAATGCCTAGTTTAAAGTCACTTAGCAAGAGTCTTAAATCACCATGTTTGGTAATCTAGAGTCTATTTCTTTGTTTGGAGAGAAATTGGATGACCACACTCCACCAAATATGATGTTGGAAATGCAACAGGGCGCTTACATTTCCATTAAAAATATAAACAAAGTGACCAGAGGAAATAGCTTTGAAAGCAATAAGAGCAGAAAAATTTAAATATGAAGTGAGGAAGGTATTTTATCCTAGGCTCTAGCCCAGTCAATTGTAAATAAACAATCAACGTGCTGAAAGGGGCCCACGTTGCCTCAGTAATTTATAAAAACCAGTAAAAAAAAATCCACTACTGAAGGAATAAGCAACACAGTTAAAATATATAAAAACAATATATTAAAATTATAATTGACATTATATTATAATGTCCAAGTTAATGATGATACAGAGGTGCACAAGGTGACTGATCTTGACAATGATCAGTGCATGCTGGTTCAAGATCTGAAAGACTAGGCAGGTGGAGGGAAAAAAATGGCAGTTGAGATTTAACACTGATATGTGCAAGGTACTGCATTTGGATTGTGGTAAACCCAGAAAAACATACCATCTGGTAGCATTCAATATCAAATCAAAAGCAGTTAACATTGAAAAAGACCGAGCAGTAATTGTAGAGCCTGACATGAAGTCCTCTCAGCACTGAAAGGCTGCTAGAACAGCTCATGGGATTCTTTTAATGTTATACATGAACTTTGCATATATATGGGGGGAAAAGCAATTATCCCATTGTATAAAGCATTCAGTATGCCACATTAGCATAGGCATATGATGCAAGAAAGCAAGCTTATGCAGCATCAGCCAAAAAAAACCCCTTCCAATTCACCCCTCCATTCGTTCGAAATACCTGTCCAGCTGAGCCTTAAATTTATTTAGGCTATCAACTTCCACAACAAGGGATGGAAGTTTGTTCCACCAACCAACTACCCGCTGGATAAAGGCAAATTTCCTCACATCTATCGTACATCTGTCTTTCCTCAATTTGAATTTATGCTCTCTCAGGTGATTATTCTGAGCAAGAGGCAGTATCCCATCAGCATTGAGCATGCTCAAACCATTCAAGGCTTTGTACACCTCTATCAGATCACCTCGCCAGTGCCTAGTCTCCAGACACTGTAATTTGCAAAACTTAAGCCTTTCTTTGTAAGAGCAGAACCATTCGTTCTGTTCACTAATCTTGTTGCCCTTCTCTGTACTTGTTCCAGCAGCTCTACATCCTTCTTGAAATAAGGCCTTCAGACCTGTATACAGTACTCAAGGTGTGGCCTGACCATTGCCTTATACAAGGGAATAATCACCTCCTTATCCCTGCTAGAAAAATTCCTGTATATCATTGACAAGACACCATGAGCTACTCTTGCAGCCCATCTGCACTGCTCAGAGAACTTCATATCTGCCTGCACAATTACCCCCAGGTCCTTTTCATTCTCTACTACTGTCAGTGTAGTACCACAGAGTTGATACGTTGCTCTGGGATTACTGTTTCCCATATGTAGTACTTTACATTTGTCAACGTTAAACTTCATTTGCCACCTCTCAGCCCATCTGCTCAACCTTTCCAGATCCTGTTGCAGCAGCATACTGTCATTAATATCCTTAACAATCCTGCCAACCTTCATATCATCTGCAAACTTGGACATTAAGCTTGATATACCATCATCAATATTATTTATAATCTTGAAAGACTGGGGGGGTTTTAAATTGCTGTGCATGGAAATTCGCCATGTGTGGTGACCTAATTGAAGTGTTTTAAGGCTTTAAATGGATTGAGTAAACTTAATTCTAATGGCATCTTTATTACCCTTTCTCAGACAATACACATAAGAGGACATAAATTCAATTTGGAAAAGGATGACTGTAAATTGATAAGTAGGAGTATGCTTCAGTTGAGAGTAATACGTCGTTGGAGCAAACTTCCATCTGGATTTTATTTAATGGACTATTAATTTTTTTTTTTTTTTTAGTAATGGTCAGTCTCATAAACTGAATTGGTCTACTTACAGGAAACAACAATTAGCACCATATTCTTTCAATAAAATCATTCTGAAAACAATAATTCCTCAAAATATCACAAAACTGAATTGATAAAATATTTACAATATCCCAAATTTTTTTATCTTGTAAAAATAGCAAATTTAAAATGGTTTTTAATTTATGCATACAAATTATCATACACAATAACTGAAAGAACTTATAATAAAAGATTAACACAAATATGAACACAAACAAATATTACTTGCACATTAACTTACAATATATAATGAAATTGGGTTAATGCTTATTCGCTAGATTTATGTCATTAAAAAAAAAAAATCCTTTTTTTTTTATTTGTCATACATATGGAAACAGTTGCTGAATATTTATTAGCATATTATGATTAAGTATTTTTATTCATACCAACTTGCAACACAGCTGCTGATCAAGTGAACAGCAGCACCACAGAAATTGGCAGACTGCCAAGTTGAGCCTGTCTCATGTATTAAACGCAGTACTAGAAATGTACAGGTGATTTCTAACTAAACTACTCACAGTTACCACATTTATCATCCAACTTCTAATATGAATACTAGTGCCTCAACTTTCCCATAATCAACTTCTCTTGTATTATAATGTGGATTTATCTGCTTTAAAAGAAGAATACAGTTTTTTTTTTCTACAGTCATATTCATACTACCAAAAATGCATTCACATTAAGATATCTTTAAACTCCCAAGTGTTTTTGAAATTAACACCTTCCTAGCTATTGTAGAATGGTAAAGTTCATCAAAGAGGCAAGATAAAGTAATATATCATTAATTTCCAAATGACATAAGATGGTCATAAATTTCTGCTCTACTTCAACTGTCATTTTTAATACATAACTACAAACAATAATTCATTATTTAAAAGGAATTAAAGTAAAATTATATTAGTTTAAATGCTTAAAAAGCAGAGAAAAAAAATCAGGAAAAAAAAAAACTAATGAAGTATGATAAAACTTTAAAAAATGGGGGAGATAATGAAAACTGTGCACCAAATCTGCTACATCACTAACTCCATTCCCAAGCACTATGATGATATTTGCATTCAAAGAGACAGACAAAAGCAGCATTATTACAAAAATAAATAGTTAATAAGAAAAAGAAATGCTTAATTACTCTATCTCATTTATATACTGAGTGCTCATGATACTGTGCAAGAACAGATTTAACACAGTGTGTGTGTATGTATAAATTGGTATCAATTTATTGTCTTTTTATCATTATTCAATCATATTTTTCCTGTAAAAATTTATATGAAGTGCAGTGTTGTTTGATCTGTTATCAGAATTATTTACTTCCAATTTATATCCTTCACCCACGGAATTACTCAATATATTATGCAAGAATAGATTAGCACACCTAGACAGGTCAGTATGCATCATCGTCTTTTTCATCATATACAGGAAGTAAATGATTTACAATAGCAGTACACGAAATGGCGAAACTATAAATTCTGCACCCCGCGACCAGAATGCCAATCATCCCCAAAGTGATCTTTAACAGCTATACAAAATCTGCTGTCTCCTCCCCCCTCCCGGCCAGGAGTTCTCAGCCACACGCGGCGGTAAACTTGGTGGTTTACCGACCCCCCCCCCCACCAAGAACCCGACAAAATTGGAATAAATACCGTGTTTTTATTAATTCGGGCTTATTTTTTACCTGTCAATCGCCAACATCATCATATTGCTCTCGCTCACCGAAGTCTAGAACAGCCTCGGTAAACAGACATCAATCATCATATGAACCAATTACTAATTGGTTCATATGATGATTGATGAATACCAATCACTAATTAAGGATGTTGCTTTTTTTTTTTTAAGGCATATTTTACGTAATCAACTGCAAAATCCTACTTATTTGTTTGTTGTTGTGTACTAAAAGCTACATATTAATGCACTGTTTTTCTTGGATGATATAATGAATGTGCAATACCTGTTTACCCATTTGTGCTGCTTTAATTAGGTCGAATTTCTTTTCTTTTTCAGACGATTTAGGCCTTTATTTTCTTTCTTGTTTTTGGAAAATTTCTAGTTTCTAAAGCACATATTAACATAAAGTTACTGGGCATGATCTCCTGCAAATTATTCATTCGATTATTATTTTCGATATATTACCTACCTAAAATGTTTTTCACTTCTAATCATTTCCCAGTGCCTACATAATATTTATATTTTAATGTATTTTCTTGCTTCTTTTCGAGATGCTTTCCAAGCAAGGAGTTCTGGATGTCGCACTGGATTAAAAGAAATACTCACCCTACTAATTCTAATCAATAATACTAACTCTGACAACCGACAAACAAAATACTGATCAAATTCATTTGAATAGATTAGCTGTGCTGGCAAGAGGCTATTTGCTAAAATAAGACAACACTGATTAAGATGCTGCAGTTTATTGATATATACTACAAATATCTTTGAGACCGATCATCTCTAAAAATTATCAGTTTTAAACGTAGCGTCAAAATACTTACCAATGCTTAGGCGGAGCCGGTGCATTACAGATCAGGGAAGAGAGATGTGGAAGCAGTGGTTGAGCGAAAGCAAGAATTGTAAGATGTATCTTTTAACTAGGTCATCATATCCAATCTATCATATTAACACCCTCTGAGCGAGTTAAATACACTATTTTAGACCCAAACGTAAAATAATATTGGACAGCTTCATATAAAAGCTGCGAATCCAAACATAAACCGCTGTTACGCATTCTCCCAGTTACTGCTCTATCGCCGTGTTACCACAACCTAGATCCAACTTGTCACCAGATGACAGGTTAAAAAGAAAAAAGCCTCGTTTTAAATTCTCTTTCTGGAATTTAGTAAAAGCATTTCATTTAAATTTATTCGTTATATAGGCGATTCCACATTAAACGTACACCAAGTGAATACTAAAACCTATATAATCATTTTGCGATTACGTATTGTTATGGAACTTACGTAAACGATTTGGTACCAAAAGATGAACCAATTTTTGTGTCAAATGTTGTTCTCTAATTATGTGCGTTTGCTTCGATATTCTTAAATGAAGTATTTTTATGAAATAAAAACATTTTTATGATTTCCATTTCTTATGCGATTTTGCGTTTTTCAACTATTTACAGATGATATTCTTATGTACTATACACGTCGCGTAAAACTCTTATGTACTATACACGTCGCGTAAAACTCTTATGTACTATACTCAAATATTTCACTACATGACACACGCTTTTCATTTCACAAGTGCTGTAGTATTTTTCCACTTTACCACTGGAACTCCTCCCCACGTAGTAATTCGCATATTTTTATTTCACGGCAGTGCTAAATCAATACTAAGCACAATACATGATTTAATGGATCTACTGTATTTAGTTTTCTAGCAATTATTAAATCCTGTGGTCGCCAACGACTGAATTGGATTATTTACAGGGCAAAATTATAATATTATTATTTTTTTTATATAAACCCCAAACACGAGAGGTATCAGAACCTATAGTACTTAGTACCGTGCTTGGGTTGAAGGTTGAGAAGACGAAAGAAGATATTTGTTGACATTGGACTTGAACTTTTGTAGACTGTAATTTTCAGGAAATACATACGAAGGACGGTTGTTCCAGAAAACGGCAGATGAATGAATAAACGAGGAAGGTGAAAAGTTGGTTCTGTGAGTTTGAAGTTGGACAGTAAATGGATAAATATTTGCTGATGCTATCGAGGCAGTGTTAGGTGGGTCGGAAAACTGCTAGCTTGGGGGGAGACAAAGACCAATAGATTCACAGTAGCCACTGGCAGAGGTGAAAGAGATTCTTGCACTGCTTCTATTAGAATGAGCAGAAGCCTGAAAAACAAGATGCATGGTATTTCAGAGACTGCTGGGAGCCATTGCGGTACAAGTAAACACATGGGTTGTGTTAGGGTAGCTAAGAATAGACACAGGTGCAGGTATACTTGCGTGTACACCAATGCTAGGAGTTTAGTAAATAAATTTGATGAATTTGAGGTATTGCTCAAAACATCAAAGGCAGATATTGTTGGGATATCAGAGACGTGGTGTCACACAGATATAAGGGATGCAGAAATGCAATTTGGGGAGTACAACGTCTACAGAAAGGATAGACAGGATAGGAAGGGGGGAGGGGTTATGCTATTAGTTAAGAAACACATAAAAACCAAGGAAGTGAAGCCAGTCGACATCGCTGGACAGTGCAGTGTTGAGTCAGTTTGGTGTGACGTAAGCATTGGGAGATCAAAATTGACAGTAGGAGTGTGCTATAGGCCTAATGACTCTGATGAGTATAATAAGGAACTGTAAAGGGAAATAGAGTGGGCCAGTAAATCAGAGAGTCTTATAATGGGAGATTTTAATTTCCCAGATATTGACTGGAATTTGGGGGCTGGTCACACACACTAGCAGGGCTTTTGTGGATTTATTGGATGATTGTTTTCTACATCAGCATGTGCGGGAGGCAACTAGAGGGAGTAATACTCTTGATTTGATTATCAGCAGTGATTCTTCATGCATTAAGAATCTGCAGATAAATGAACCACTAGGTGGCAGTGATCACAGTGTGCTGAAGTGGGATTTACTGAAAGAGGTAACTACCATTAGGGGTAAAGGGAAGGGTTATTGCTTCCGTAAAGGCGACTACGATGGACTGAGACAGTATTTAAATTCTATACAGTGGGACCAACTGATGATGTTACCAACAGCAAATTCAAAATGGGAAGCATTCAAAGAACTTATCTTGGAAGCTACTAGGCTTTACATACCAACTAAGAAATATTGTTCAAGGTTTAGGCCAAAATGGATGTCAGATGGACTAATGAGGCATATGGCAGAGAAGAAAAATGCATGGGATACTTACAAATTAACACATGACACAGAAGCCTATGATAGATACAAGTTGATATGCAACCAAGTTACAAAGGAGGTTAGGCAGGCGAAGGCAGATTACGAGAAATCCTTGGCAAGGGATGCAAAGAAAAACAGCAAAGAGTTCTTTACTTATGTAAACTCTAGAAGGAAGGGGATGAATCAGATTGGTCCACTTGATATTGATGGGTCAACTGTTGATGATCCTGCTCAGTTAGCTAACAAACTAAATGAATATTTTTCATCGACATTCACACATGAGGAGTTATTCAGCAAGGGGAATGCCAGAGGTGTATTCAACTCTAGCAGTAAGCTACAGAATCTTGAAATAACTGGGAGTAAAGTGGAGGAGAAACTGTTGAAGATAAACACAAGAAAGGCACCCAGGGTGGATGGGATCTATCCAGTTATATTAAAGGAGGCAGCAAAGGAAGTAAGCAAACCCTTAGCCATAATTATGAGAGCTTCCTTGGACTCAGGGGAGGTACCCATAGACTGGAAATGTGCAAATGTGACCCCAATTCACAAAGGAGGATCAAAGGCTGACACAAGTAATTATAGACCTGTGAGCTTAACTTCTGTTCCAGGAAAATTAATGGAGGCACTGGTTAAAGAAGCACTGCAGGATCATTTAGACAAGACTTCAGTTATAGCTCAGACACAGCATGGTTTTGTTAAGGGGAAGTCTTGCCTGACCAACTTGATTGGATACTATGATGCAGTCACAAAAGAACTGGATGCAGGGAATAACTTTGATATTATATACTTGGATCTTAGAAAGGCTTTTGATACTGTTGCACATGGAAGACTGCTACACAAATTGGAGCAGTGTGACATTGGAGGCAAAATTGCTGCTATGGATAAAGGGGTGTTGAGGGGGAGAAGACAGAGAGTGGTAATCAATGGACACTGCTCATCGTGGACTAATGTTATTAGTGGAGTCCCTCAGGGCTCAGTGTTGGGTCCATTATTGTTTTCTGTATTTATAAATGATATTGATGATGGTATATCAAGCTTAATGTCCAAGTTTGCAGATGATACAAAGGTTGGCAGGGTTGTCAAGAACACTACTGACACTATGCTGCTGCAACAGGATCTGGAAAGGTTGAGCAGATGGGCTGAGAGGTGGCAAATGAAGTTTAACATTGACAAATGTAAAGTACTACACATGGGAAAAAGCAACCCCAGAGCAACGTATCAACTCTGTGGTACTACACTGACAGTGGTAGAGAATGAAAGGGACTTGGGGGTGATTGTGCAGGCAGATATGAAGTTCTCTGAGCAGTGCAGACGGGCTGCAAGAGTAGCTCATGGAGTATTGTCAATGATATACAGGAATTTTTCCAGCAGGGATAAGGAGGTGATTATTCCATTGTATAAGGCAATGGTCAGGCCACACCTAGAGTACTGTATACAGGTCTGGAGGCCTCATTTCAAGAAGGATGTAGAGCTGCTGGAACGAGTACAGAGAAGGGCAACAAGATTAGTGAATGGAACAAAGGGGTGCTCTTACGAAGAAAGGCTGAAGTTTTGCAAATTACAGTGTCTGGAGACTAGGCACCAGCGAGGTGATCTGATTGAGGTGTATAAAGCCTTGAATGGTTTGAGCATGCTCAATGCTGATGGGATTCTTCCTCTTGCTCAAAATAATCACCTGAGAGGGCATAAATTCAAATTGAGGAAAGACAGATGTAAGATAGACGTGCGGAAATTTGCCTTTAGCCAGCGGGTGGTTGGTTGGTGGAACAGACTGCCATCCCTTGTGGTGGAGGTTGATAGCCTAAATAAGTTTAAGGCTCAGCTGTACAGGTATTTTGAACGAACAGAGGGGTGAAGTGGAAGTGGGTTTTTTTTTTTTTTTTTGGCTGATGCTGCATAAGCTTGCTTTCTTGCATCAAATGCCTCTACTAATGCTAATGCTAATGCTAATGGATGTTGGCTGGTGGCTGCACGTGTTTGGACTATTTTGAAAGAGATTGTGGGAATTATAGAAGCCAATTCAGAAGAACAGTGCCCATGGAAGTATCTGTAGAAATGGCATGCAGCAGAAACAGTATGGCTATGAGGCAGCGAGTGGAGAGACTCTATTAGAGATGAATCATTAATTAACCTAACTGCCCTCTTCTGAATGGAATCAAGAAGCCTGAGAGAGGATTTGGGGGCACCACCCCAGATGTGGGAACAATATTCCATGGTAGGGCGGATGTGTTTGTAAAAGAGACCGTTTATAGCCATTGGTTATTAACTTTATTTTTTTAAAGTTGCACTGAAAACTCATTACCATTTCTAATTATCAAATTTCTTTGACTAATATCTCATATAGAGGGTGTGACAGTTCCAGGTGAGTAAAGCTTGGTCAGTTATTTGTTGGAGGTTTAGAGTCTCACTCCAGCACACTGACATAGTGTGCTAGGTGATAAAAATTTCCTCCCAGTCTATGAGAAGAGAGCATATAATGTCCATAAAATGCATGTTTTAGCATTATCATTAGTGGTGGCATATAATACAATAAAGAAAGCTTATACAGCATCAGCCAAAAAAAAAAAAAAAAAACCTTCCCATTTCATCTATTCATTCCTTTTAAAAGTTTGTCTAGTTCGTCCTTGAATTTATTTAAGCAATCAAACTTCCACAAAGACAGATGGAAGTTTGTTCCTGCAATCAACTACACGCTAGCTAACGGCAAATTCTGCACTTCTATTCGACAAGTGTCTTTCCTCAATTTGAATTTTTTCCCACTCAAGTGCGCAATCTCAGCAAGAAAAAAAATCCCATCAGCATTGAGCTTCTTTAAACCATTCAAGGCCTTAAACAGCTCAATCAGATCACCTCGCAGGTGCCTAGTCTACAGACGCTGCAATCTATAGAACTGAAGCCTTTCTTAGTAAGAATATCCCTTTATTCCTCTCACCAATCTCGTTGCCCCCTTCTTTGTACCAGTTTCAGCAGCAATACATTCTTCCTAATATGAGCCTTACAGACCTGTATGCAGTACTCAAGGTGTGACCATTGCCTTATACAAGAAGATAAACACCTCCTTACCCCTGCTCGCAAGTTCTTGTATATCATTGACAAGATATCATGAGCTACTCTTGGCTGTGTGCTGCTCAGAGAATTTCACATCTCACTGCACAATTACCCCAGGTCTTTTTCACTCTCCACTTCCCAGAGTGTAGTACCGAATAGTTGGTACGTTTCTCTTGGGTTACTGCTACCCACCTACAGTACTTTGCATTTGTCAAGGTTAAACTTCAGTTGCCACTTCCCAGCCCGTTTGCCCACCCACCTTATCTAGATCCAGTTGCAGTATCATACGTTCTTTATTGCAGTTGACAACCTTTGTATCATCTGCAAGCTTGGACATTAAGCCTGATATACACTGGTGTTCAAAGAAAGTGCATCAGCTAGGAATTTCACATTTCTAACTCTTTTTCGCGATGGTATGTCACATTAATGACTAGCATCACAAATAGAAATATAAACAAAAGATATTTATTAATAGATAAGGCAAAGCTAAGTAATATTTGACAGGTGCTCTCAAAATATTCCAAAATGATCATTTGCAACCTTTATACATCAGTTTTCTTAAACAAGGAAATTAGTGTTAGTATTAGCAATGGCCACATGGTGCAAGAAAGCCTATGGCTTATGTGGCACCAGCCAAAAATATAAATAAATAAATAAAATAATAACAAAAATAAAAATTTTAAAAAAAGTATTAATTAATAAGAGAAAATGACATTAGCATTACAAGGGCACATGATGCAAGCTTATATAGCATCAACCAAAAAAAAAAAAAAAAAAAAACACCCCCTTCTCATTTCACCCATTCACTCGCTTCAGATGTTTGTCCAGTTCTGCCTAATCTGTTCAAGCTATCAACTTCTACAACGACAGATGGAAATTTGTTCAACCAATCAACCACCCGCTGGCTAAAGGCAAACTTCTGCACATCTATCCTACAACTGTCTTTCCTCGTTTGAATTTATGCCCTCTCAGGAGTTTATTCTGAACAAGAGGAAGAATCCCATCAGCATTGAGCATGCTCAAACCATTCAAGGCTTTATACACCTCAATCAGATCACCCCGCAGGTGCCTAGTCTCCAGACACTGTAATTTGCAAAACTCAAGCCTTTCTTCGTAAGAGCAACACTTTGTTCCATTCACTAATCTTGTTGCCTTCTTTGTACTCGTTCCAACAGCTCTACATCCTTATTAAATTGAGGTCTCGAAACCTGTATACTCAAGGTGTGCCCTGACCATTGCCTTATACAAGGGTATAATCAACACCTTATCCCTGCTGGAAAAATTCCTGTATATCACTGACAAGGTACCATGAGCTTCTCTTGCAGACCGGATGCACTGCTCAGAAAACTTCATATCTGCCTGCAAAATTACCCCTAAGTCCTTTTCACTCTGTACCACTGTCAGTGTAGTACCACACAGTTGATACGTTATTGTAGGATTACTGCTTCCATATGCAGTATTTTACATTTTTCAATGTTAAACATAAGTTGCCACCTCTCAGCCCATCTGCTCAACTTTTTTAGATCCTGTTGCGGCAGAGTACTGTCATTAGTGTCATTAACAATCCTGCTGACCTTCGTATCGTCTCCAGACTTGGACATTAAGCTTGATATTCCATCATCAATATCATTAATGAACAAGAAAACAGCAACGGAGGATTCAACTAATAATATTAGTCCACGAAGAGCAGTGTCCATTGATTACCACTCTGTGTTTTCCCCCACTCAATCATAGCAGCAATGTGCCTCCAATGCCACACTGCTCCAATTTGCGCAGAGGTCTTCCATGTGCAACAGTATCAAAAGCCTTTCCAAATGATTAAATTTGGGAAAGGCAAAGGAAGTAAGCATTAGCATCAGCATTAGCATTAGTAGAGACATTTGATGCAAGAAAGCAAGCTTATGCAGCATCAGCCAAAAAAATAAATAAATAAAAATAAATAAATAAAAAATAATCACTTCCACTTCACCCTTCTCTTCGTTCGAAATACCTGTCCAGCTGAGCCTTAAACTTATTTAGGCTATCAACTTCCACGACAAGGGATGGAAGTCTGTTCCACCAACCAACCACCCGCTGGCTAAAGGCAAATTTCCGCACGTCTATCTTACATCTGTCTTTCCTCAATTTGAATTTATGCCCTCTCAGGTGATTATTTTGAGCAAGAGGAAGAATCCCATCAGCATTGAGCATGCTCAAACCATTCAAGGCTTTATACACCTCAATCAGATCACCTCGCTGGTGCCTAGTCTCCAGACACTGTAATTTGCAAAACTTAAGCCTTTCTTCGTAAGAGCACCCCTTTGTTCCATTCACCAATCTTTTTGCCCTTCTCTGTACTAGTTCCAGCATCCCTACATCCTTCTTGGAATGAGGCCTCCAGACCTGTACACAGCACTCTAGGTGTGGCCTGACCATTGCCTTATACAAGGGAATAATCACTTCCTCATCCCTGCTAGAAAAATTCCTATATATCATCGACAATACACCATGAGCTACTCTTGCAGCCCGTCTGCACTGCTCAGAAAACTTCATATCTGCCTGCACAACCACCCTCAAGTCCCTTTCATTCTCTACCACTGTCAGTGTAGTACCACAGAGTTGATACGTTGCTCTGGGGTTGCTGTTTCCCATATGTAGTACTTTCCATATGTCAATGTTAAACTTCATTTGCAACCTCTCAGCCCATCTGCTCAACCTTTCCAGATCCTGTTGCAGTAGCATTGTGTCAGTAGTGTCCTTGACAACCCTTCCAACCTTCGTATCGTCTGCAAACTTGGACATTAAGCTTGATATACCATCATCAATATCATTTATAAATACAGAAAACAATAATGTTCTCAATACTGAACCCTGAGGGACTCCACTATTAACATTAGTCCACGATGAGCATTTTTCCATTTTTCCATTTATTTACACACACAATTTTATGTACATTCTCATGATATAAACAATTTATATACAAGATTATATACAGTTTTATAGACATTATCATATATATATATATATCCATTCTATATAATGGTATCAAGGTACTGTGTGTGTTTGCATGTGTGTTCTTATATCAGGGTGGCTCCTAGGCCTTAGCCCATCTCCACCTTTGTACTCTGTTATGGTGCAGAAACTCTGCATAATGGGCCTGAAAAGTGTCAGTGTATGTATGTTGCTTTGTTTGTGACAGGCTATTATGCCACCAGGGTGCAGCCAACGTATGGGCAGCTGCTGCCTGGTGCCCATCCCTAGCACCGGGCCTGGGTTAACAGTCCTTCTATACCGGTGTTATTACCACCGAAAATCTCGCACCCGCCAGAGGGAGTGCAATACTGGCGAGTGCCTGCAATCCCTCTCCCAGGTTGCCCTTACCGGAGAGCCAGCTTAAAAAAAAAAAAAAAAAAAAAAAAAACTAGTAGTTATATACATGATGTTCTAGCAAAACAATTGTAACAATTATATTAACATATATACATGATTTCCTAGTCTTAGTCTTTTTCACCACAGTTCATTTATTGTCAGTACATTTTCTTATTTCAAATGAAGTCACAAGTTGAACTGTCCAGTTTGATTTCATTCAAGAAAAAGAAGTCAGTTCCAGTAGTCTTCCCCGGATTTCAGCTGGTTGGAAGTCTCAGATTGGATGCCTCGATAGAACTCTAATGGGAGGATATACAGGGACCCTCGGGTGTTAACAGGATTCTCATAAGAATGTTGATTGATTCTGGGGCGTTACACCTGAAATCAAAAACTAAGGAACTAGATGGAAACATAGTTTACAAGCACAACCTCCTCTGAAACTTTTGGAGTTATACCTTGTGTGGTCTTAAGTTACATCTAGATCTGTGACCATATAGATATGAACTACATTCTCTTACCCATGGACTGTCACTGGAATTCCAAATCATACACAAGTTAGGACTCTCGGGAAAAAGAATAATTAGAAGTCTTCAGCAACTAGAAGAGAACTACCTAAAGAAGAGTTTTAAGAGATGGTGGCACAGAACGGAGAAGACCACCTGGACTTTATTAATTAATCTGTACATCCTACATCTAATTTCCTCGAGGGTGAAGGGATCTTATTTCTAGTCTACTTTTAAAAACAGTCGCTGAAAATGTCTGTAAAGCATTAAAATTCCTACAGCTTTCTACCAAGGGACTTACGTTATCTTCTGTCAGATCCGATACACTGCTAAACAACACTAAACGTGCCTGAAGATACTGTGGGCAGTGAAATAAAACATGAGACCAAGTTTCCACACCCCCACAAGTGCAGTAAGGGTCTGGCTCAAGTCCACGTTCATGTAACTTGGCTCTAAGGGATCCATGTCCCGTTAATAAGTATGTTGTATTCATCGAAGGAGCAAACCAAGGATTTATTTCCTTGGCGGCAGTAAAATCCACTTTGGTTATAAATTGCCTCGTAACTGTTCCATGTTCGCTGGCATTCCACCGATCCTGCCACACAGATGTCAGATGTTCCCACAATCTTTTCTTTTCTTGTTTGACCTCGTTCACTGGATCAGATGTTATTCCCATTAGTTCCGAAGCCAAACCTTTCCTAAGCCGACCTGTCATCCCCTTGAATACGATATACAGATCCAGGGGAATGGTTCCTGCTCCATTGATTACCACTCTCTGTCTTCTCTCCCTCAAATACCCCTTTATCCATAGCAGCAATTTGCCTCCAATGCCACACTGCGCCAATTTGTGCAGCAGTCCTCCATGTGCAACAGTATCAAAAGCCTTTCTAAGATCCAAGTACTGTATATAATATCAAAGTTATATCCTGCATCCAGTTCTTTTGTGACTGCATAATAGTATCCAATCAAATTGGTCAGGCAAGATTTCCCCTTAACAAAACCATGCTGTGTCTGAGCTATAACTGAAGTCTTGTCTAGATGATCCTGCAATGCTTCTTTAACCAGTGCCTCCATTAATTTTCCGGGAACAGAAGTCAAGCTCACAGGTCTATAATTACTTGTGTCGCCTTTTGATCCTCCTTTGTGAATTGGGGTGACATTTGCACATCTCCAGTCCATGGGTACTTCCCCTGAGTCCAAGGAAGCTCTCATAATTATGGCTAAGGGTTTGCTTTCTTCCTTTGCTGCCTCCTTTAATATAACTGGATAGATCCCATCCACCCCAGGTGCCTTTCTTGTATTTATCTTCAACAATTTCTCCTCCACTTTACTCTCAGTTATTACAAGATTATCTAGCTTACTGCCAGAGCTGAATACACCTCTGAAATTCCTCTCGCTGAATAACTCCTCATGTGTGAATGTCATGGCAAAATATTCATTTAGTTTGTTAGCTACCTGAGCAGGATCATCAACAGTTGACCCATCGATATCAAGTGGACCAATCTGATTCATCCCCTTCCTTCTAGAGTTTATATAAGTAAAGAACTCTTTGCTGTTTTTCTTTGCATCCCTTGCCAAAGATTTCTCGTAATCTGCCTTCGCCTGCCTAACCTCCTTTGTGACTTGGTTACAGACCAGCTTCTACCTATCATAGACTTCTGTGTCACGTGTTAATTTGTATGTATGCCATGTATTTTTCTTCTCTGCCATATGTCTCATTAGTTCATCTGACGTCCACTTAGGCCTAAACCTTGAACAATATTTCTTAGTTGGTATGTAACGCCTAGTAGCTTCCAAGATAAGTTCTTTGAATGCTTCCCATTTTGAATTTGCTGTTTGTAACATCATCAGTTGGTCCCACTGTATAGAATTTAAATACTGTCTCAGTCCATCGTAGTCGCCTTTACGAAAGCAATAACCTTCCCTTTACCCTTAATGGTAGTTACCTCTTTGAGTAAATCCCACTTCAGCACACTGGCATCACTGCCACCTAGTGGTTCATTTACCTGCAGATTCTTAATGCATGAATAATCACTACTGATAATCAAATCAAGAGTATTACTCCCTCTAGTTGCCTCCCGAACATGCTGATGTAGAAAACAATCATCCAATAAATCCACAAAAGCCTTGCTAGCGTGTGAGTGACCAACCCCCAAATTCCAGTCAATATCTGGGAAATTAAAATCCCCCATTATAAGACTTTCTGATTTACTGGCCCACTCTATTTCTCCGTACAGTTTCTTATTATACTCATCAGAGTCATTAGGCCTATAGCACCCTCCTACTCTCAATTTTGATCTCCCAATGCTTATGTCACACCAAACTGACTCAACACTGCACTGTCCAGCAATGTCGACTGGCTTCATTTCCTTGGATTTTATGTATTTCTTAACTAATAGCCTAACTCCTCCTCCCTTCCTATCCTGTCTATCCCTTCTGTAGACATTGTACTCCCCAAATTCCAGTTCTGCATTCCTTATATCTGAGTGACACCACGTCTCTGAAATCCCCACAATATCTGCCTTTGATGTTTTGAGGAATACCTCAAATTCATCAAATTTATTTACTAAACTCCTAGCATTGGCGTACACGCAAGTGTACATACACCTGTTCTTTTTCTTACCTACCCTAACACAATCCATGTGTTTACTTGTACACCAATGATTCCCAGCAGTCTCTGATATATCCTGCATCTTATTTTCCAGGCTGCGGCTGATTCCAATAGAAGCAGTGCAAGAATCACTTTCACCTCTGCCAGTGGCTACTGTTAATCTATTAGTCCTTGTATCCCCCAATCTAGCAGTTTTCCGACCCACCTAACACTGCCTCGATAGCATCAGCAAACATTCTTGCACCCTTTCTATTTAAGTGTATCCCATCCCTGTAGAAACAGACTCTCCTGTTAACAAGTACAGACCAGGCTGAAAAAAATTCTACCCCTTGAGCCTTGCACAGTCTTTCCAGGGCCGAATTGATCGACAGAGCTCTCATCATATACTCCTTCCTATCTTGTCTGGGCAGAATTGCAGACACTTTCAAATTCAACCCTAATTCACGGCTTTTTTTCAACAGTGACCTATACTTGTTAAGTAATTCCGGCGGTCTCCTACTCTTAATATCATTAGTGCCAACGTGTACAACTATATCACCTTTTGTGCCCTTAAAAGATGATATCCGCTCTACAACGTCATCAACCTTTGCCCCTGGCAGACATACCCTGGTCCTGTTTCACCTATCCTTTTTACAAAGCATGTTTCCCGTTTCCCTGACAATAGAGTCACCAACAACTACTAGTTCCTTTGGGACCAGCGCATTCTGCCTTGGGGGCTGCCGCTGTGTTGCTTGCGTGATGATCAAGTGCAAGCTCTGGCATTAGTGTGGGCAGCTGAGAGCTTGATGGGCCCTCACTTTTAATCGTTCGAGGGCATCCACCCTGCCCTTCAAGCTCTCATATAGGCCCATAACAATGCTGAATTGTCGCCTGATTTCCTTAGACTCCTTGCATCGCGCACACATAAAGACATCCCCCATGGCAGTATCATGTCCCGTACCCGACTGCACCACAAACATCAAGCAAGTAGTGCATTTTAATAGGCTGTGATTCAGAGGGCAACTGTCCACCTCAGTTCTCCCCTGAGCCACAGCTCTCCCATTAGCTTGAGCCTTTTGCTTTGCTGCTCTGGTCAGAATCATGATTTCGATTTAATTTCAATAAAATTTCAATTTCAGTACAAAATTAAAACCCTAAACTTATATCCCAACGCAGTTATAACGCTATATTTATGTTTCAGTATCGAGTGTTAAACCACGAAATCCCTTTATATAACTTCCGTATGAAGTTAAGTATTAATTATTTATTTTTTACTAATTATTTATGTTACGTAACCCAAGTCGTTATATGTATAGTTAAAAGTACCATTTAATTGACAATGAAGTTCAACAAGATTAATTATCTGATTAATTGACAATATTATGTACTATACTATGCTATATTAAGCTTATGCTATCTATTATCGCGTAACAATGGCGGCAATTACGAAAGGTAAACACGTGGATTTGATACCCTTTCTGATACTAAGTAATACCTACAAAATCTCTATCTAAGTTACTTTAAACTAAGTATCGTAAATAGGAATATAAAGCTACTCTAGAAAATAAGTTAATATGCCAATTTAAGCTAATAAAACAGAAAATAAATCAGAAAAAACTTCTCTGTTCCAGGAGCGGCAAAAATATACATCCGCACAGGCTACGCTCGTGCTCAACTCCCAATGCGATTGATACAAGTGCGTAGCGGATCTAGAGACCAAGTCAATCCATGCATTTCGGGGTTTTTCAACCTCATAATACATAGATCGATTCCCACAGGTCATGTCTCTGATAATAAGAAACTCCGAGGCGACTTCCTACAGTGCTATGTGTGTCCAGTGGGTTAGAAAATGGAATTGGTCACTAAGGATACAATGCAGTTTCCCTTGATAAGAATAAAGTTGATAAGAAAGGGATAAAGCATTTAGATGCTGAAAACAATTTCGATATTGCATATCTTGAATTCAACAAAGCGTTTGAATCGGTTCCCTATGATAAGTTATTGTAGAAAGTGCGCTGGGATTACTGAAAATTTTGATCAAGGGTGGGTTAAATGAAAGAAGACAGAAGGTGGTAATTAACGGCCATTTTTTAAAGTGGACTAGTACAGCAATTCTTCATAGTTCAGTGTTGTGGACCGTCATGTTTTCAATTTTCTTTAATGATACTGATGAGGGAATACAGGGAGCTTGTTAATGGGTACTCGTTATTTAAAGGTGGATAGGATAGCAAACAATCGGGACGTGGCTACGTTGCTTCAGAATTGGTTACACATATGGCCTAAAAAATGCAACGAAGTTTAATGCTGCTTAAAGTAGATTTAAAATATGGGGAAATACATTAATTGGGGGACTTCATTATTGGTCTCACCGCTTTAGCTTTCCCAAAAACTTATATTCGTCGTGGCATGGACTCAATTAGACGTCTAAGCGTGTCAGAGGGATGCTGGTTCACATTAACTCGACTACTTCCCACATTTGTTGCAAAATGAATGTTTGCAGATCTCTACTCCAAAGAGCTCGTACCATCTCATATCACAAGCTCAATTGAATTAAGATCTGTGCTGTAGAGGGTATTGCAATAGACTGAATCCACTCTCATGTCCGCAGAACCAGTTCTGTATAATTCTGGCTTTGTGGCATGGCGCGTTATGCTGTTGGAAGAACAAATTCACAGATAGATATACAATAGCATTGAGGAACATCCTTGGTCGGAAAAATTTCCCAGATAACCTGTATCATCCAGCGGAGTTGAACTGACGTTCAGGTGCCATCCTACATAAGACACTATACATGTCTACTATACAACCTGTATCATCCAAATGTTGCTATAGATAACTGTTCTTGTTTATACCCCAGCAAGACCACCAAATCAGAGGAGTTTACAATAAATCATGCATACAATCGTTTCATATTTAGTAGTCACGGTCTTGAAACATAGTCCACCCAAAGAGCATGTGTTACTGCCCTTCGCTCATGGCCACTCGGCTACTTTAGGCTAACCAATATCAAGTGGCCAAAATACAACGCAAAAATACTCTCCTTACTAAACACTTCAAAGCCTCTCCTTCCTGTATTATTCACGTCTCCCAGTATGGGTAAGACTCAAACTGATTTTACCATATTCTGGTCCTCCTATCAGCATGAAACAGCAAGAAATTAGATTCCTGAAACGAGACAATGGATTTGTTCCGTTTTGGTTTTCCTGAGCCTGCTAAAACTACTTCCTTCTTTCTTCCTGATAGGAGTGAAACCGAGTTCGGTCATCCGTTGAGATACTCCAACCGTAAGAAGGTACAAAGAGTTGTGCGTTCTGAAATGCCTCTTTAGTTATGTTCAGAGTCTGGCCATAAGACTTACCGGGGAAACCTCGGTGGGCCAGAGACCTATGGAGGTCGGTGTGATTTTGGCCATAAACACTAGTGAGGCCGCTACAAGTTTTCATCAGTAAGAATATTTCACCCAGACCGCTCTCTGGTTATGTTATACTGGATTGCTATTTAACTGAATGTAGCATTTCTCTTGTTCTACACCAGCCTTGTCAGCCTCCCTTGGCCTCTCAGATCAACGGATGCGAAAGATTAACGGAGCTCACTATCACTGACCTTTCCCATAGTACGAACATGTAATGACACAAACATATATTACTGTTACTGAAAGAGCACTTCCTCATGAAAATAAGTAAGTGCGCATAATAAAGTGGCCACCTAGGCTACAGACAATGGTACACGAAATTAAAGATGGTACATCTTCAGAAATAGAAAATAAATTTTTTTATTTTATTTTGTTAACCTTTTGTTTTCAGGCGTTCAGTGAGCTGTAGTTCATCTACACACAGACTCTTCCGAAACTGGCATAATTAAAAATTAAAATTAAGTACATGTAGTTGGTAACTCCCGGCCTAATTTCTGTTGTATTCATTAGCTCATCTTTTGAAATTAGGTGTATGTAAAGTAGCTTCTTTAGACTAGCGGTGATAAAAGCAAGTGCGCGACTTCGGGGGAGAGAAAGATAACTGCGTTGGTATAGTTATTAAAATTTATATAGGCGGACCATTCAAAAATCTGGCAGTGAGAATACAAAATTTATAGTTTTGCTTCTGCTGCAAAGACTGGAGTCCACATGCTTCAGTGCTCACTAACAGACGTATTACAATTAGCATTGATAAATGATGCAAGAAAGCAAGTTTATACAGCATCAGCCAACAACCTCTCACATCACTTGACCATCCAGCCAACCGTTCTTTCCAGAACCAGCGCGCAAGGGTTTCAGGCGCCCTAAGCGAGTCTTTTCCTTGGCACGGCAGGAGTTACAATGTTCTATTTACTTCGCTGAAAGAAATAGCTAATAAGGATCATCAAATTCATTGCCACAGCAGGAGTTACAATATTTTATTTACTACGCTGAAAGAAATAGCTAATAGGGATGAGAACAGCACAAAGGACTAGAATTTTTTAAAAGTCATAAAGTTTAAATGTCAAGAAACCATAAAGAGGATTATGTTGGAAATCAATATTTTTTAAAAATATTTGATAAAATATTTAGATAATGTTATTTCTTTATTTAGAAATAATTATTACTTTATTTAATTTTAAAAAAAATTTAACCACTATAACAATTACATTGGAACGCACCCCCTAGGACCTTTGCACCCTAGGCGACCGCCTAATGGACAGGCCAGCTCTGGTTCTTCCTTGAATTTATTCAACTACCCACATTCAAAATAAGATATGGAATTTTTTCTAACAATCCACTACCTGCTGGCTGAAGCAAACCTTCACGTAAATATTCAGAAAACGTCCATTCTCAATTTTAATTTATGCCTTCATGTGTGTAGTCTCAGCAAGAGGAAGAACACCATCAGCTTTGAACTTACTCAATCCATCCAAAGGCTTAGACATTTCAATTAGATCATCTCACAGGTGGCTAGTCTCCAAATTACAGAACTTGTAAGAGCACTCTTTTGTTCCGTGCATCAATCCCTTTGCCTCTCTCTGCACCCGTTCCAGAAAATCTATATCCTTCCAAAAATTATGCCTCCAGACCGTAGTATTCAAGATGTCACCTAACCATTGCCTTCTACAATGGGATAATCACCTCCTTATCTGTGGTGGCAAAATTCTTGTATATAATTGACAAAACCGTACGAGCTGTTTTGGCAGCCTATCTGAACTGTCAGAGGACTTTATATCTGACAGAACAATTACCCACCAGTTTCTTCTCTTTTTCCACTACCCCGAGTGAAGTATCACACAGTTAGATTAATCTAGAATTACTGCTACCCATATACAGAACCTTGCATCTGATGATGTTATACTTCAATTACTCTTTCTCAACATTCTGCCTAATTTTTTTCTTGATTCAGTAGCATTATGTTACTGCACTGCCTCTCTTGTTGCAGTTGTGCAACAATAAATTACCGTCATTGACCACCCTGCTAGCCTTTGCATCATCTGTAAACGTAGGCATTAAGGTTCAAATTTACTTTATGGTTCTTACCCATGAATCTTTGTGACAAGGCATGAAGAGCTGGCCTAGCGCCACCCACTGGTTCGCAATGATCGGACGATCTATTCCCGATTTAAAATCATCCGAAAAGCGGAAATATTGTCTCCCGATTTTAAATCAGCTCCAGAAGGGAAAAAACCTTTCCCGATTTTAACCCAGCGCAAAATGGGGAAATAGTTTAGAGGTTTTTTTCTCCTTTGGCTCTGGTTTTTAATTCAGGAAACAGTTACACACCGGAGCTAGGCTAGGTCTTCACCCCATTCTGTAAAGATCCATGGGTAAGCACCAAAAAGTAAATTTCTACCGACATTAGACTTGATAGGACTGCATCAATACCATTAATATAGAAAACAACAATAAACTTAATACTGAACACTGAGGACTCCACAAATAACATTAGTTCATGAAGAACAATGTCCATTAATATGTCTCTATCTTCTTCCACTCAGCAATCCATTTATCAATAGCAGTAACTCCCTTTAATGCCACACTGTTTCAAATTGAACAGCCCTGTTTTACATGCAGCAGTATCAAAAACTTTCTGAAATCCAAGTATATGGTATCAAGATAATTTTTAGCATCCAATTCCTTGGTTATTGCACCGTAATATCCAATCAAATTGGTGGCACAAGATCCGCCATTAACAAATCCATGCTGTGGCTGCACTATAATTTCATTCCTGTCTAGATGGTCCTACATTACTTCTTTAACCAGTGACTTCATTAAGCTCTCTGGAATAGATGTTATTCCAGATTACTTATGTGACCTTCTTGATTTCCCTTTTTGAATTGGGGATACACTTTCATGTCTTGTCCATATGACTTAATTCAAGGATGCTCTCATTGTTATGTCTAAGGATTTGCTTCCTCCTTTGATGCTTCCCTTAATATAATTGGATAGATCCCATCCACCCCTGGCACCTGTTTTGTTTAGATTCAACAATTTCTCTTCCCCTATCCTTTCAGTTATCACAGGATCATTTAGCTTTCATCTGTTTGGCATTCCCTTGCTGAAGGAGCGCTGCTTGGAACTCATCATTGACTACTCTACCAATCTTTACTTTGTAAAGATTGGTAGAGTAGTCAATATACACCGATGAGCCAAAATATTGACCAGCGAATCGTTATGCAAATCGAAACAACTGCAGGTGAATTACGGCGCATGCATGGGTCAGGACACGGTATAAAAAACACCTGATGCTGAGCTCTGTTAAACAGTGTTACTCTTGTTCTTCAGATGGGAAAGGCAGTGGACTTCAGTGAGTTTGAGAAAGGCCAAATTGCAATGGCCAGATGGCTGGTGGGATGCTCACGGTCAGCCGTGGTTTATCTACCAAAAGTGGTCAGAGGATGGGAAACCCATGAACCACCAGCGAGGTGTTGGACGACCAATGCTCATTGATGCTCGAGGTGAGTGAAGGCTCTCCCGGATGGTACGTGGCAACTCACTGGTAATTTAAATGCTGGTGACTTGAGTAATATGTCCCAACACTGTACATCGAACCCTGTTAAAAATGGGGCTGCGTAGCTGCAGGCCACTCTGAGTGTCCATGCTAACCATGGTTCACCGGTGACAGCACCTACAATGGGCATGCGACCATTAAAACTGGACCTTGAGTGATTGGAAGGTTGTCTGGTCTGACGAATCACATTTCCTGTTGCACCATATGGACAGCTGGGTACACGTGCATCATTTACCTGGGGAACTGATTGCACCTGGATGCATCGTGGGATGAAATCAAGCCAGTGGCACGGGTGTCATGCTTTGGGCGATGTTCTGCTGGGATGCCCTGGGTCCAGTCATCCACGTGCCCAGCACCTTGATGTCTACTACCTACTTAAACATCATTGCTGACCAGGTACACCCTTTCATGACAATGGTCTTCCCCTTTGGCGGTTTTGTCTTTCAGTAGTATAATGCACCATGCCACACCACCTGGATTGTTCTCAGAACACAAGGAAAACTTCCAGGTATTGCCCTGGCCTCCAAATTCCCCAGACATCAATTCCATTGAGCACGTGGTTTGTGTTGGAACAGCGCAGCACCGCAACCACAGACATTACAGGAATTAAAGGATCTGCTGATTATGTGTTGTTACTAGATACAAGACACGTTTAGAAATCTTGTAGCGTCTATGCCTCGCTTCGTTGGGTACGAGCTATTTTGGCTGCACATGGAGACAAACATCATATTAGGTAGGCAATTATGTTTGGCTTATCGGTTTAAGTCAGTACTGCTTTTCTTTGCCAGATACCGCTTGTAATCTGCCTTAGCTTGCCTAATCTCTTTTGTGACCTGATTGCTGACTAGTAGTAGTAGTAACTGTCTTATCTCCCGTAGACTTTTGAATCACGGATAATTTATATGCATCCAATGCAGGTTTTTTCTCTACCGTGAGCCTTATTCATCTGACATTCATTTAGGTATGAGCCTTGAACTCTATTTCTTAGTTGGTATAAATTTCCTGTTTTATGCATTGCTGAATACTTCCTATTTAGAATTTTCTCTTAGTATATCAGATGTTACAGTACAGATAACAGAGATGTGGTGTCACACAGATATAAGCAGCACAGAATTGGAATTTGGGGAGTACAATGGAGGAGGGGAAAATCTAAGGAAGTGCATCCAATTGACGTTGGTGGACAATGCAGTGTTGAGTCAGAGTGGTGTGACATAAGCACGGGGAAATGGAAAATGAGAGTATGTGTACGTTATAGGCTTAATGACTCTGATGAGTATAACGAACAATTGTGCAGAGAAATAGAGTGGGCCAGTAAATAAGAATGTCTTATAATGGAGGATTTTAACTACACAGATTCAAAGTCTGAAGGCCACTCATGTCAGGGATTGCATGATAGAGGTGCACAAGTCTTTAAAAATCAGTAGTTTTTAACGATGGGACAATTTTAATGTCAACAAGAATAAGCTGTCACATGAAATTTTGGGGGAGTACTGGAAGATCTCGTCCATCTTTCAGCAGCATGTTTTTGATCATTGGAACAAGTTTCCTTCCAAGGTAATTGAAGTAGCCTCACAAAGTTCAAGCCAGATTGGCCTTTTTAGAAATGAACAATTTGTGATTGATCCGATTTTTTATTTTGGCGATTCAGAATAATTTTGCTTGATTGCATTATTCATTCTGATTACTAGGCATAGGTAATAAGGTGATATTTATCTTATTAATGGTATGTGTAAGGTATGATTATGCAACTAATCTTGCGGTTGCTAGTACTGTATTGTACTATACAGTAAATTGGTTTCTCTATAAACAATGCTGAATTATTAGTATTAAAGTTAGGTTTTGTCAATAAGTTTAGGTGTGTTAACACAGGCTATTAAACTTAAGTGTATTATGTATGTAAATTGTGTTACCTGGCTGATTAGCAAATTTGCTCGTTAAAAAACCAGTTTCTGGTAGAGAAAAAATATGCCATCCTCACCTGATTTGGTTTGTTGGGTTTTACGAGCAACAATGAATTAAAAGCATATTGTTCCACATATATCACATCTCCCTCGTGTGAGACCGCCTAGCTCAGCTTCTCAATAAGGATGCCTATTTAGTTGAGTTTAATAACACATTGGTCACTATAGAAAATATGACAAAGTCCCAAGCCTGTTAAAAATAGAATGAATATTCAGAATAATCATTTTGAATGTGATATTATTAGTGTGTGATTGTGCATGTGAGGAGGGAGAACTGGAACTACTGTCAAATCAGAATTTATCATCAATCCTAACACCACCTAGAAAATTTGTAATGTCCAACTGCCAAGACATTTCCATTTATGTACAGTGATAAGTAAATTTTATAAAAAAATAAATAAAAAATAAGCGAATTTCTATTTGTCTGATTTTAGTGAAATTTAGGATGCCTGACAAATTTTTCTAAGACCCAAATATAAAATTTCATGAAAATCTCTGCTGGCAGTCCAGTTGTTAATGGTGAAGTAAACAAGCACTTTAAACACTCGTGAACATGACTAAAATAGCACTAGGAAAGTGACCTAAACGTACATAATTTTGACTTCTTATACCACTACTTTATCAGAAAACCATTTGACACCAAGTTGTTAAAGTGAACCAAACAGAAAACTGATACATGAGAGGACAAAGCTGCAGAAGGATGACATAAAATTCCCACTCCAAATTGTTAACTCATTTGGTCTACCGATGCTCTATACAGTCTTGTCTTCACGGAATAGCAGTACTCCACATCTCAATAGTCCAGGCAATTTTATAAAAATTGAATCACTGATTTCTTTCAGAAGTGCATAGTATGATGGCGCCTCCGTAGCCAGGAGCGGTAGTGCGTAGCACACACTTCTTGATTAGACCGGGGTTCGAGCCCATGACCACCAAATACGGAGGATGCAGAAAGATCAGGGAATGCCCACCGCATATCCTCGGAGCAATATGGCCTTAGTTGCTAATGCTCCTAAAAACCAAATAACAACAGCGCAGTATGATGCACCATTCACGATTACCCTCCCAAGTGAACAGCAGTTTTGAACTTTGTCAGGGTGAATCAGGATGCTTCCATTTCGTGGCTGCACATTTTAATTCAGCCTGAAAGTGGTGGGCCAACAACTAACAATCCTGATTTATATGAATATGCAGAAACTGAAAAGGTTGTATTTCACTACTTTTGGCAAATGTCCTTTTGTGCAGGTTTCAAAAATTTCATAAAGCAATTCGAAAAGTGAATAAATGGTTTTGGTGATCACATGTTGAAATATAAATACTATTTTCGGATCAGTTTCCTATTCAGTTCTCTTTCAGCTCTATTAGTACTACCAGAGGCAGATTGGCCATAAGACCCACTGTGGAAATCCTGGTGGGCAATGGAGGCTGGTGTAATTTTGGCCAAAAACACTAGCATGAGGTTGCTACAAGTTTTCCCCAGTAAGTATTTTTGATCCAGTCTGCCTCTGAGTACTAGTTTGATTTCCCATGAAAAATAAAATGACTTGTTATGCAGACTGTTAATTTGCCAATAAAATTTAATTGATTAATCAATTAAACATTAAAAAGAATTTTTTTTTCCCACCAGTAACATTTGGTGTTTAATTCATTATTAGTTATTTGTTGAATTTTAATAAAAGAAAGGCACAGCAAATTATGTTTTGTGTGAGCAATGCGGTTGGAAAGCACGAAAGAATTTTGTCAGACTCCCAAGTGCTCACCCATGGCTTAAAGGGTGTATACAAAAAAAAAAATGTTGGGGGGGGGGTAAGAGGTCATGATGGCCATATACCCTAGGCCTCAAACTTAAAAGGGGTCTCAAATAGTTTTCTGCTCAATAATTAGTGAATTTTCACAGAAAAATGCTAGAGAAGCGCTTGCTATATTATAAAATGTGCAAAAGATATTCAGGAACACAGTATTAAAAAATCTGTACAGCAGATTTTTTTTTATACTCTATTCCTAAGTCTCTTGGTTGCTGCTGCTGTCAGCGTACCCTGTTTCATTTTCCATGTATTAATTTTTTTTTATTATGTCTTGAGGTCTCAAAGGCTGGAAGTTGTCAAGTCTCTCTTTACCTATGAGAAGAGCTGAATGCATATTAAAATGTTTTTGCGTGATTATTTTATAAGAAAGCAAGTCACACAATTATTACTTTTTTTTCTTTTTACAAACAACTGGTACTTGATTTTTCAAATGGTTTATCACCAGTTCAGGCATTTATTCCGTCCACATGCAGTTCTTTTACATCCTACTCTTGTCTCTTGGTGCATTGTCTGATGGCTTCCTTCACTTCATCAACATAGAATGAATATCCTGACACATTTTTCAGTCTTCCAATAACATGAAACTTTGAATTATGTACAGTGGCATAGTACGCAATAAAATGACACTGTCAATCAAATATCTGGGTGTCAACTTTGAGAAATGGTGTGTAACTTTGTTTCATATTTACACATGAAATGGCATGGAAGCAGTCCTCCCTGTGAGTCAAAGACTAGCATGCACAGAGCTTTCCCAGCACTTCTGTAAGTCTTAAATTTCTTGGCTCTGGTAATGACTGATGTCTCCATTGCATTCCTTGGCATCCTAGTTGACATGATGCATCACCACCTGCCACTTGTTTGGATAGGTCTGGGTTCGATTCTTGTAGATGACTGGAGAAATTTCTAGTCTTCTTTCAAATCTGCAGTTAGCCAATTTCAGGAAGAGGGTATGGGATTTTTCTCCGCAAGTTATTTCAGAATGCACAACATGCAAAGCTACTTGTGAACACACACGTCTATGGATATAATACACTTATGGTTACAGGCACATACTTTGGGGCCATTAATACGTATTTTTTATATAATGATGTTTTCACTGCATGCTACATTGCTTGCCCACTGTGGTTCAATGTGCTTGCATGTTTCACCTACTGTCACTGTTTGATTCAGGGTGTTTGCATATACAATCCCACTCACAAATGTTCATCACTGAGACGCTTGGAAACAGACTTCATGCAGACCATCCAGTACTGCAATGTCATGGATGATTGTGTAGACAGACTCATAACTGATATGCAGAAATCTGGGTATATCAAGTGTTGTATACTGATAACACTCTGATGACATTGTCTACCAAGACCTTTTTTTTTATGACAGCTATGTGACCGTGTCCTTGGTTAGGGTTTCCTTCAGATTTTTCTTCATGGTAATTATTCACTCATTCAACCTTTCACACATTGGTGGGTATTACACAGTTGTTCACACTTTTTTTTTCAGATGTTGGTTAAATATCTATTGGAGACATCCTCCATGGTAACACTGCATTACACTGGACACACATCCATCACTGAACATCATGTTGCCTATACCACTGCATGTCATATCCCATGCAAAAAGGAAGAGCAAGCATGCCCTACTATTCTGAAGCAATAGTACCATTCCTTAAATTTATATCTATAGTGGTGCACAGACGATCAAAATCTCATTTTCATTTGACTCATCATGGCATGACTAATATGATTAAGGACTGGTTGAAACTGAGACAGCCTCTCATCTACAATCATGTAGCTCACCATGTTCCACGTGGAGGTGAACTGAGTCATTTGCATTTCGGCTAGAGATGTTGCACATGCATTAATTCATTAACGACACACACTTAGACAGCTTTCCATTAGAGCACCCCAATGTTACTTCATGTGCAACATCTCTCATACAGTGCACTGGTCTTCCTCATGAACAGTGGGCCAGACTATTGTGACCTACAGGATGTGACTGTTGTCATATTAACAAGTCAGCATTGATTGAACCATACTAAGCAGGGCACAACTCTGTATATTTGTCTCCCAAGCCTAGAAATCACAAAAACATGTTATCACAATGTCAATTACATAAACACAAACTTTAATTTTTTTTTTTTGTCTTTATCACTGATTCTATTACACTAATCAATCAGATTTTGATTCATAGCAAATAATGTGCACTATACACATTCCCGCAAGAACCACACTTTCATCTGTGAATTTTTCAGGATATTTTTAAGGGTATAACAGTTGTGTACTTTAAAGATTTAAACATTTCTTTACATAGATACAAAAACAGAACATTGTGAGACTGAGTTTGTACATTTCTATAAAAAAAATGTACAGTCCACTGATAACAAAAAAGAAAACTTTAACATTGTTGTGAAGGGAGTCCGAGCATTAAAATAGGCCAGAAGAACTAACCAGTGCCACAGTGATAGTTAATTATTTCTTATAGAAAATGTTCCTCTGATTAATGTGGTTTCCCTTATCACTCAGTGTTCTCACATAAATGATTAAAGGCTCTCACTCAATGCAGAAGAAATGTACTTAAATCTATTACTGCAAAAATAAATTTACAGCTGGTCAAGTACCAATTATTATACCAAAAGAGTTCAAAGTTTAATGTGGAACTATTTAGTTTTTCAATTTCCATTAATACCAATTCTAAATTACAGAAACTTTATTTATGTCTTTATAGAACTGAAACAATATCAATAAATCTTATGCAGAAAATATACATTTCATAATTATTTTATTAGTTCAACTTTTCTTTCATTAAACTCTTAATGCACAGCGACCTAATACCAAACAAAAATAAGAGACTTTTATTGCTTGTAAAAAAAAAATCTATATTCAAGAATGAAGCTAAAATATGGAGACAAGTTTTTTTCAGTCCTATTTTGTAATGCTATGTACATTAGCCACATAAAAGAAGTCTAATAAATTTTCTTGGTTTTTGCAAAAAGTCAGAATAATTGTAGCGAAATCTAACCATATTTGTTTTATTCAAAAAATTATGTTATCCCTTCAGCATCATTTCAGAATCAGTTCTGATCATATTTATGAAACATGTTAAACATTAAAATCAGGTTAGTGTTTAGACATTCAGATTATAAAATGCTTAGAAATTTCTTACTGGCTACAGTAGTTCTAGTTTAAACATTCTAAACATGGTTTCTTTCCAAATATATTTAAAATTATGTTTATTTCCACTTTGAAATGATTTTGAAAGAAGAAAAAAAAATATGATGCATTAATCACAGTGTTTTCTGGTAACTTAAAAGGAATATCACTGGGTAAGAAATTTATATTTGAGAATTTCCAAGACACACAAGCCCCAAAACTTTTTACAGCTTGATTCCCATACTAAATAATAAAATAACCCTCTCATCATTTTCTTTTATCGTAAACTTAAAATCGCTATCAATTATATCCACCTTCTAAATATAGCATATTTCTTAGTAAATAAGTAATTAAATACTGTAAAGGATAATACTCTATTCTGGTGTGTGTGTGTGTCAATATTTTCTTCTCTTTTTTTTTTTTTTTTTTTTTTGTTGTTGTTACTGGAAAAAAGAGAATATGGTTAATAAGTAAAAATTAGGTGGGATTACATAAGCAGAAATTTACAGCAGTATACATAAACGTTTCTTTTTCATAGTATTCTACAAAATGATATATATATGAAACATTTTCAGTGGCACAAGTCATACAATATATATCAATTAAATGTATACACAAGTAAAGCAATTATACACAAAGCTATGAAAGTATGGAATTACCGGTAATCAATACCAGAGATTTATTTTATCATTCTCAATTATATAAACAGATTTAAAAACTATATAGGGTAATGGTGCTGCATCCCACAGTAACCTATTAAATGGGGCAGAGAAACAAAAGAAAGCAAGGCTATTTTTGTTTTTCATTGCTTGTGTTTGCAAAATATGTATTAATTACATTAACCAGCACCAAATATTCCCCCTAAAAAAATAAATAAATAAAAAAAAAGAGAAAACAAGTCCTGGATTATGTGCAAATTCAGCATCTCCAAAGAAAATTAGCCACGTCCTTTTTAAACTTCTGTACACACGTATTACCTACTAGTTTCTCATTTCACAAATGCAGCAAAAACACCCCACATGGCTTCATTGGCATTTGGTTTCATACTCTCTGCTTCCATATCTAAATCTAACAGCTCCCTCACTCGTTTCATGGCAACTTCATAGTCATCATCAGACAGTGGTGCAAAAGCATTTTCTAAAACATCAGAAGCGTGGGCAAGGATTATTAGAGCAAGTAGTCTTTTGTCCATTCTATGGGGATCGTTGACCCATTTACCCAATACAGCATCTTGTACTTTTTTAACAAGCTTACTTTTAGCAGAGGAGTCAGTAAGTGGATGGGTTGTCATGTCAAACAACAGGAAGTTCTGTTTTTCAGTAGTCAAAACTCCTTTTTCTACAAGATTTTTTGCTAGTCTCTCTCTAACATTTCTCAACTGATAGCGCAGTTTCAATGGATTCCAAGTCTCTCCTAAAATAAATAAAAGACAGTGAAATACATTAAACATGAAAAGGGCAATATAATTTTTATTTCACAAACAGCAAGATATATTTAAGAAGTTACAAGCTATTACATAAGAGTTTCTCATTTAATTCAACAAAATATTTTAAGGCATAAATAACAGCTATGGCATGCAACTTTATTTCCAATATCAAATATAAATTAGAAGTTACTTTGAGAGTGAATGCAAGGGGGGAGTTAGTGAACAAAGAAATCTTTTAGTTCAAGTGGTTAAAACAATCTGAACAGAAATTGCCTTAACTTTCTAATAGTAACTTGTTCTCAAGTAACTTTTTTTTTTTTTGAAATATTCATATAATTCACCTAGCAAAATATACAGGCATGAAAAATGAGAAATTCAGTGGATTATTATTCTAATTTAATAACTAATAATACAGTTCTGATAGAACAGCCCTTATAAAAAGCTTATGATAGTGTCCTGTCCCAAGAGAGGTGCTGTGGAGTGCCATGGAAAAAATATCAATACGACAACCACTGATCGACATAATTAGAAAAATATACAAAAATAACATTTGCTGCATTAAAATTGGGTCAGAAATATCAAGGAAATTCAAAACATAAAAAGGGTTGCTCCCTACATTATTCAAGTTGTAGCTGGAAGTGACTCTGGCGGCTTGGTCCCAAAGATGCAGACCAATAGAATTGCGTGATTCAAAACATCTACCTTTCAAACATTTTGTTTGCAGATGACCAGGTACTGATTGCGGAGGATGCTGACTATACACTGAGTGATCACTGAATTATGACCATCCCTATGAAAACTGAATGCGGCCCACTGACCACGTCAGGTACGAGAGTATGCAGTTAGTCGACCTACGTGGCATAGATAAGGTGTCAGTGGTTCAGTAGGTAGTAAAATTCCGAGCGCGATGGGTAAAAGGAAGAATTTATCGGACTTTGATAAAGGACAGATTGTGGGTGCTCGATGAGCTGGTGCCTCGATTTCCCAAACAGCTGAATTGGCGGGGTGTTCGAGAGCCGCCGTAGTTAAAGTGTACCAGGATTGGTGTTGAAATGGTCAAACAACGACCTGATGGCAAAACTGCAAAAGTCAGGGAACAGTTGATGTTAGAGATGAGCATGTTTGAAAGGTCTGACAACTTGTACAGACGAACAGGTGCAGCACTGTTGAAGAGTTGACTACCCAATACAACAGAGGCCAACCTGGAACAATATCAGGCATGACCATGCATTGCACGTATGGGCTATACCAGCAGACGACCTCCGTGGCATCCTCTCCTAACCAAGGTTCATCGGCATAAAAGACTCGCCTGATGCAAAGAGCATGCAAGTTGGACGTTAGAAGACTGGAAGAAGGTGTGCTGGTCAGATGAGTCACGTTATTTACTCCACACCGTGGATGGATTTGGCATCAACAACATGAGGCTCTTGATCCATCATGCATGGAATCAAAAGTGCAGGCCAGTGGAGGCAGTTGTAGGGTGTGGGGCATGTTTCACTGGCAGGAACTTGGACCCCTGGTGCACGTGGAACAACGTACAGTGGTCTTCGCTATTGTCAACTGCTTGCTGACTGTGTACACCCCGCTGTGTTATACCTTTTCCTGAATGGCGATGGTGTCTTCCAAGATGACAATGTGCCGAGCCATCGGGCACTTGTTGTGCAGGAATGGTTTGAGGAACACAGTTCTGACTTCCAGCATATCGATTGGCCTCCGAACTCCCCCGGTATCAATCCCATAGAGCACTTGTGGGACACTATGGAAAAGTATATCAGGCATCTGGATACACCAATCACCTCCACACCTGCATTGCTGACTGCAGTAGTGAGTCTGTGGCAATAACATAAGTTATTTGCATAATCGTAAGCTATTGCCACAGAGTCACTACTCAGTTCTACTATACTGTATAAAAGCAAAGCAGTCTATTCAAAATCATACAATAGATGTTTGCCTGCACTACAGCAGCAATGCCAACAACGTTGCAGGAAAAGGTACTATTAGTGAAGCTGTACTATCAGAACAGCAACAATGCAGCTGCAGCTATCAGAGAATTGCGGCATCAGGAGCGCATAAGGCGTGGACCTATGACTGTTTGTGCTGTCCGCAAAATGATTGTAAAATTTGAAGCAACAGGACATCTTGTGTTCAACCACGTAGAGGTCGAAAACGAGTGGACTCCTCTCTGTTGAAGATGTGGCTATGACTCTCGTGGATTTATCAAGTCAATCTCCATGTGGTAGCACAAGTGTGCCAGCTGTTTCTAATGAAGTGGACATGTCATATTCCACTGTAATGCATCAGGTGTTGCGGTACTATCCTTACAAGATGCACATGCTACAGCAGCTAAAGCATGGTGATGCAGATTTTTGTTTCGCATATGCACTTCAGTTTCTGGTTTGAATGACAGTGGATATCACTTCGCCATGGAACATCCTTTGGAGTGATGAAGCCCACTTCTGCTTAAATGGAAAAATGAATACGCACAACTGTTGCATTTGGGCAACAGAAAACCCTCGAGTTATCCAAGAGGTCCTGTTGCATTCTCCGAAAGTGACAGTGTGGTGTGGATTTACAGCCACATTATGATTGGGCCATATTTTTTTGATATGGTAACACCGACTGGATCCTGCACTTTTTCTGTCACTGGACAGCGATATTATGAAATATTGGCAAATTTTGCAATACCAGAGCTACAACAATGTGGGTGCCTTCGGGATACCATATTCATGCAAGTTGGTGCGCCACCCCACATCCACCGTTGTGTCCAAAGGTTGCTAAGGCAACAGACGAACGGGTCATCAGCCGTTGTTTCCAGACATCTTGGCTACTCTGGTCACCGGACCTCACCCCATGCAACTTTTGGTTGTGGGGTTTTTTGAAGAACCAGCTGTATCGGAAAGGATGTCAAACTCTGGCAGATCTGAAGGACAGCATTAGACATTGTGAGCTGGCTATTTCAGTTGACATGTTACGTTCTGCTGTAGAAAATGCTGTTCTTCGAAAGGAAACTGTTGTTGACCAAAATGGAGGACACATTGAACAATTGTAGCGCTGTTCAAGTGATTTGTATTGCCACAGTGCCATATAGTGACAAATTTTGTAACTCATTGTTTTCCAAATAAATGGCAAGTGCATTCTTTATTGAACCTGTTGTCCCAATTTCTCTTCAGTATGAGCCTTAGAACTCGCTCCAGCGCCCTCTACATAGGGATACTTTAATTTTAACAACCCTATATTGGCAATATTTGTTACAGATTGCATCAGATAAGACTGACAAGCATAGGTGATGACATAATATTGCATCAGCTGTTACTCTCAGTTATATAATCACTCTCTGCAAGAGTTGCAGTCATTCCTTGCTTGTGTCAGGATGGCAAGTTACATGCAGTTGACGCCACGAACAAAGAGTGCTATTGTTGCTTTACGTGAGGAAGGATGTTCTTCCCATCATATTGCTTATAGAGTGTCTTGTAATCAGTCGACAGTGAGTAGATTTCATTTGAAACTCAATAATACTGGTTCTGCTGATGGGGGGGAAAAGGAACAGGATGCAAACGGGTCTCTACGCCAAAACAGGACCGCATTTTGCCTTATGCCTTAAAAACTATAAAGCTTCTTCGTTTCAGCTGAAAAGAGAATGGGAAGAACATGCAGAAGTGGTAGCAAGTGCAGTAACAGTCAGAAGATGCCTCTTCAAAAATGGACTTGTAGCCTGTCGTCCTAAGAAGAAGCCCTTCCTCACACAAAAAATGAATAAGGCCCAATTAATTTGGTGTAAGGTGCATATCAAATGGACCCCACAGCAGTGGAAGTCAGTTATATTCTTGGATGAAAAGAAATTCAACCTGCATGGCTCTGATGGGAGACAAACGATTTGCCGTAAGCGTGGTGAAGAATACCATCCAGACTGTATGGTGTCTACAGTGAAATTCACTACCAGCCGAATGGTATGGGGTGCATTTCGTATCGCGGAGTAGGTCACCTGCAGTTTATAAAAGGTTCCGTAAATGCCAATGGATACCTGGCTATATCGGAAGGCAAATTAGAGATTAACCATTGGAGACCAGTTCAACCTGCCAAGTAACTGCGTGATGACTCTGCTCCTTGTCATTGGGCGAAAAGTGTAAGCAGGCTCTTCTGTTACTTTAGCTTCATTTCCGCATTAGAGGTTTGACAGTAATGTGTTTACATTTGTTACAGAACAGTCAATTACAACTGAAAGAACAGTCAATTACAACTGTTCGCTGGCCAGGAAACAGCCCGGACCTGAATCCTATAGAGAACTGTTGTCATCGTGTGGAATCTGCAGTTGCCAGAAAGAAACCAAAGACCCTTTGTGACTTCAGGAAGTTATAATTCGTGGTGTCTGGAACCACGAACTATCAGTTGATTATCTTCATAAATTGATCTTGTCAATGCCTTGACGGTGTGCTGCTGCTGCTGCTGCTGCTGTCATCAGGGCCACAGGCAGTTCAACTAAATATTAGTTTACACCTGGTGAACTTTTCATTTTGTTTTCCATTTAAAATTATTAACTGAAGCAAATTGAGGGCTTCTAATAACATTTCAGCCATAATTGTTTGTTTGTTTGTTTGTTATTTGGTTTTTAGGAGCATTAGCAACTAAGGTCATATTGCTCCGGGGATATGCGGTGGTCATTCCCTGACCTTTCCGCATCCTCCGTATTTGGTGGGCACGGGTTTGAACCCCGGTCTAATCAAGAAGCGTGTGTTACACACTGCTGTTCCTGCCCACCTGGCTACGGAGGCGCCCAGCCATAATTGTCATGTTTACTTAAACTGTTGTATAAAGGTTGCAAATGCTCATTTTGGAATATTTTGAGAGCACTTGTCAAATATTACTTAGCTTTGTCTTAACTATTAATATATATCTTTTGTTTATATATTTCTATTTGTGATGCTAGTCGTTAAGGTAACATACCATTGCAAAAAAGAGTTAGAAATGGGAAATTCCTAGGTGATGCACTTTCTTGAACACCAGTGTACAGTTAATTAATACACATTAATATTAGTATTATTAGTGGTAACGATGCAAGAAAACAATTCAAATTACCAATTTCCACAACACCAGATGGAAGTTTGTTCCAACAATCACCTCCCTGCTGGCTGAAAGCAAATTTCCACATACCTATCCTGCAATCACACTTCCTCAGTTTAAATTTATGTGCTCACATATGCGTTGTCTGAACAAGAAGAAGGATGCCACCAGCTTATCAGCTCAATTCTTCCAAAGCCTAAAACACTTCAATCAGATCTCCTCACAGGTGCCTTTTATATGAGAGTTGAATGTATTCAACTTTCATATACACATTAAAAAGGGAAAATTGCACTGAATGTAACTCAGACACCAAACAATAACATAGATACTAGTAAAGCAAATCATATTCTTTTATAAATACAAGAGAAATTGTATACATAAAGCATGCCAATGCCATTATAAGATTAAAACAATACACATATACATATACAAATAATGCCTAAAATACTAAATTATACATGCAGCAGCTATTGGTAATTAAATTTAGTTTCTTTGGCCAATAATTATAAGTACCGATCTGTACCTGTACAGTAGAATGTTAGTTATCTGGAAGTCAGTTATCCGAAATAATTTGAAAGGCTAATTTTTAAAAAATTTTTTTTATTAATGGTAGTATTTGAGAAAAATGTTTATTGTGCTATGAGAGTATTTCTGTCTGTTTTTTTATGTCGTATATCTGGTGAAATTTTGGATTAGGATGAATGGGTTTTCTCGGGAAACCATGAGTGACAGTTTAGTCATTTGCTTCCATGAACCCAATTTTCCATGACAAATTTTGTTCTCTTCATTTCATATTATCTTTAGTTTAGCTCAGATTCAATAAGAATAATATCAACCGGAAACTGTGCGATTTATTACAGGCAGTTCTCACTTTATGAGTTCTCGGATTTACAAGTTTTTTTTTTTTTTTTTTTTAATCAAGTATCAACAAAATCGAAAATATGAATATTAATTGCAAAAAATGAATGTGAAACATTCATAAATACTGCATTTCAAACCACACGTGTAGCTATACAATACACTGTACCCTGCTTTACAATATTAATCCGTTACCATCGTATTGCAAAAATATCGTAATGTGAACCCAATAATACATGGTTTTTTGGTAATTCATTCCGTGACCTCGGAAGTTCAAATTTTCGCTATATAACTCCCTAAAAGGTCATTTTTATAGTGCAAATTGTATTAGTTACCAATTCAAATCATTAAATGCACTACACTTTCATCGTTATCATAATTATGTTATAAGAACCAATTTTGAACAGCTTTGTGATATTTTTCTAAAGCACATTTCTGGAAGTCACAACCATGAAACAATAAAAACAATTTGCACTTTCTGGTTTATTGGGCTTTTCTGTTACTGCAAGCAATCATAAATGGGTCGTAAACTCAATGTTATTGCATTTGTAAAAATACCAACAGCTGGAATTGTTTGGATTTTTACATTATTATGGTGAAATGTGTTTGCCCTTTACTAAAATCTTCAATTGTATAACAAATATAAATTTTCAGAATCTACTTTTTATTCCTTTTTTTTTTTTTTTTGTTGCTTTTTAAACTTGTTACTCCATGCAAATCGTGTTAGTTGCAATTTTTGCATTCCGCTAAAAAAAGTGCTTATGCATGCTATTGAAATTTATAAAGAAAAAAGATTATCTTGGAAATAAATGCCTCTTGAAGCATTTCTGAAAAAGACGACTCCTTGTGCAACAAATCAATGAGTGCTGAGCCAATAATGAGGATCAACGAGTGTGCATTTAGTCGATGATGATGAAGAATAAACATTCTTCATCATCATCATCGACTAAATCATAAATTTAGTCATATTAAATTATTAAATCGTAAGTCATAAATAATTTCTCTATTATTATAATTTGCTTGATTTTACAGGCTACATTTTAATTTCTTTGGATAAATCAACCATTGTTTAAACAAACTAATTAGCTAACTAATTTCATTGTTGATAACGTAACCCCTATTTTTAACATTATGTCTATGGGAAATAAATTCCCGCTTTATGCGCGCATGCTAGGAACAAATTAACTCGTAAAGTTGAGAACTACTTGTATTTGTCTCAGTTTTTTTACGGTGAAATGTCAAAGAAAAGAAATGGCACTGAAATGGGCAGAAAACCAGGAAGAATGCGATATAATCAAATTGATATCATTAAGGAACTTGAGAGATTTCGCAGCAAAAAAAAAAAAAAAAAAGTCACAACAAATGAAAGAAAAACGATTGAACATTATTTTAAAAAATTACTTTAATTTTTTTTCCGCATAAAATTTGCAGTAAAATGGCTTTATGTAAATGTGCAAATTTTTATGTATAAGTTATTATTTCTTATTTTTATTTAAATAAATTCATTTTTTTCCCACGCTATTTAAAGTCTATCTTTTACCATAATACATTATATAACAGAATTTATTTAATTTTATCTTATGTTTGATTATCCGGAAGAGGTCTGAGATTAAATATTCCGGATAACTGACACTCTACTGCAAGGGTACTCAACCTTTTGGAAGTCGCAGGACAATTTGAAAATTTGGTACACGCTGCGGGTCATACAATAGACAAGTCTTATATACCGCTTTTAGGTTCGAATTCAGAAGCAACCCCTAAGGGAAAATTTGTTGAGTAAAAATACTTAAAATATTGCAGTGTTGTTCCATGTATTTTACGATAATGTGATTCTTTTAATTTTTCAACTTGAAAATATTGCCCTTGAGAGTTGTTTCTGAATTCGACTCCATGTAATAACTCTGTTTTGTAAACCTGGGGATTGTTAAAATTTTAAACTTTAAAAGAACGAAACCAACTGCATTTATAAGCAAATTTTATTACAATACAATAGCAATGAAAGGAATGAAAAATTCAGTTAATGAGGAAACTGACTCTTTATTTTTTACTAATAATTCAATGTCAGGAACTATTTCTGTGGTACCTAACAGGAGGCAGTGCTCCAGATGACAATCAGTAATTTTTGTCCTTAATTTTGACCTGGAGTGCTTCATTCTAGGAAACATCTGTTCCCATAAGTACGTGCTTTTGAAGAGAGAGAAGATTCTTGCTGCATACTTATACTGACAAATTTTCCCTTTTCTACATATTTTTGGTAAAATTCTAGGAGAGACACTTCATCAAATTTGATTTTCAGGTCTGAGTCACATTGAAGGTCCCCCGGAATCTCCATCACATTCACAGAGAAGGGGTTAGTTACCACGTTCAGGGTCCTTTCTTGAGCATGGAAATCTTGGAATCTCTCTTGGAACTGTCTAGAGCTGAGATATTGCAGCCACATATTGAGGAGCATATTTTTCGGACTGCAATTTCAACATTCCTTAGAAATTAGTTAAATTCTGGTCTTGAAGTTGGCACTTAAAGAGTTCTAATTTCATCTGAAAAGCTTTGATATGATTAAACAGGACATGCACCAGTTGATCTTTTGACTGGAGCTTCAAATTTAACTCATTCAAATGAGAAGAAATGTCTGTAAGGAAGGCAGAGTAGGCCAACCACTTCAGATCATCAAAACTCTGATACTGGCTTGCCTTTTGCTGTCCATGAACTCTTGGACGGCATCTTTCAGCTCAAAAATCCTCGTGAGCACTTTTGAACGGTTTCATCGTTGCACGTCGGAGAAGTAGGCATCATTGCTGTGATCAGCATCCCATTCCAACTGTAGAAAATTTTGAAACTGTAGATGATTCAAACCCTTCGTTCGGATGACATTCACAATGTCTGTGATAACTTTCATGACATTTTTAAAACAGAGAGATTTGGCACAAATTTTCCTGGTGAATGATGCAATGGTAGCTGGTAAATCTGCTAGTATCTATTTCTTATTATTTTTTTTTTAAATATTGCTAATCCCGCATTTGTTTTAAACATAGCTGGGGCTCCATCCATCGCCAACCCTGAGAGGTTTTTCAAACTCAGGTGATATCTAGCAAGAGTCATTTTCGTAGCTTCCAGTACGTCTGTTCCCTTCATGGTTCCTTTCAAGGGACATAAAGCCAATTGTTCTTCAAAGAACAAGTATGTCGTCGATCCTTCAAATAAAAATAGCCAACTGAGCTGTATCGGTTAAATCTGTGCTTTCATCCCATGCCAATGAGTAAAATTTGCATGCTAGCAACTTTGTTTTCAATGTCTCCTCAACATTCAATGGCAGTTCTTCTACTCTCCTAGTAACAATCATTCCAGACAAACAGCTTTTTGAAAGCATAAGCTTTGTTTGGGCACACAACTTCAGCTGCTGCTACAAGGTACTCCACAAATTCTTCATCAGAAAATGGTTTCGACTTTTGGCAATTTTTTGAGCAATGATATAACTAGCTTTGACATAACTCTCAGCATCCTCTGATACTTTCTTAAAAACTGGTTGTTGCGATTTTAATGATTTTTTGAGAAGGTTCAGTTTGTCTGTGAGTACCTGACCTTGGAGACTGATGTCTCCTGGAGACTTGCATGTTTCGTGTCCTAATGTTTTTTCAAATTGTATTCCTTGACAGCGGATATTGATTCCTGATATATTAAACAAACAGGCTTTCCATCAGTTTCCACAAAGAAGTATAAATCAGTCCATTTTTCATTGAAATAGCGAGAACTTCACTTTTTTTTCTGGTACCACCATTTTGAATTTACTAGGGCCTCTTATTACCGTTGTTACGTTTTTATATAACAAAGGTAATTAAAACTTCACTAAATGATTAAATTCACTTAGCTTTATTTTTATAACACTCAAACAATGTAATAAAAACTAAAGAATTATTAATATTAGTCTTTAATAATCTAAAGTTCGGAAAGAGCGTGTCGCAAGATTGCATTCTAACTGACTGAATGACTGAAATCCATGCAAGCACAAGTATATATATACCTTGACAGTTTCTAAAAAGGTCCAGAGACTCGAGAATACTTTTCTGGTAAACACTAGAACTCAAAATTACACAAAAATGTAGTAGCACCGCATGTGCGCACTCGTTGAGAAGCTGAACTTTCCTGCTTAACTGATAGGTGACGCAGGAGTTGCTATACTCCATTTTGTGCTATTATATATATATATTTTTTAAAAATATTTTTTGGAAACTTTGTTGTGTTCGCGGGCCACTTGTGGCCCTCAGGACATGATTTGAGCACCCCTGCTCTACCGTATTAGCAAAATGATGCAGGAAAGCAAACTCATCAGTGCAAAAAAAAAAAAACCACTACATCTAATCCCTCTAATCTCTAATAATTAACTAGTTCCTCCTTTCAAACTACCCACACTTACAGCACCAGATGGAAGCCTATTCCAATGCTCTGACCACTGGCTGAAAGAAAATTTCCACACGTCTATCCTGCAACTATACTTCCTCAATTTAAATTTATGCCCCTTTGTGTGTATCAACCGAGCAAAAAGAAGGATGCCATCAGCATTTCGCTTACTCAATCTATTCAAAACCTTAAAAAATGCTTCAATCAGATCTCCTTACAGCTATCGTTCCAAATGGTGCAATTTGCAGAGCTGAAGCCTTTCTTGGTAAGAGTATCCTTTTGCTCCCCTCACTAATGCTGTTGCCTTTTTTTTTAACCCATTCCAAGAGATTGGCATCCTGTCTAGAATGAAGCTTCCAGACCTGTATGCAGTACTCAAGGTAGTGCCTAACCATGCCTTATATAGTGGGATAATTTTCTTGTTTATAATCTGGCACAACTACCAAGTCAGAGGAGTTTAAATAAATCATGAATACAATTGTTAATCATATTTAACAGTCACATGAGCTTGAACCATGACCAACTGAAAGAGCATGTACTACTCCAGCTGCATCACCTCCTTATTCTTGCTGGCAAAATTCTTGCATATCATTGAAAAAGCCCTATGACCTGTCCGCACTGTCAGAGAACTTCATGTCTGACTGCTGCACAATTACAGCCAGGTCTTTTTTGTTCTCCACTTTGTTGAGTGTGGAACCACACAGTTGGTATGTTATTCTGGAATTATTGCTACCAATACGCAGTACCTTGCATATGGGTAGTAATGTTAAATTTCAATTGCCGCTTCTCAGCCCAACTTCTCTAGATCTTGTTGCAGTAGCATGCCCTGATTATGGCCATTAATTACCCTTCTAACTTTTGTATCACCTGCAAACCTTCAACTCCCTTGCTCCCTTTAGCACATGTGGGCATTGCCACACTTGCCTTAGTCTGGTTACATTGTACACGTGTGTGTATCCAAAGTTTCAAAGGGCATCATGGGAAAACTGCACATTGTTTCATTCTCATTAATGTTATGAAATTTTCTTGCTGCCTCTTTTACCAACTCATAATTCCCCTCACCCCAAACACCCAAGTTTATGGCAGTCTTATGTATATGTTATATGGAAATCTGATTGATATGTTATCTTGATGATTATTATTCATTACATAATATTTCTAACACACATCTATAGATAAATATTTAAATTTTATAAAACTGATAATATAATCATTGGTCGCCAACATTGAAGATGTATTATTATTATAATAGAAATGTTTTGTCAAATAATGCAATTTTCTTTTCCCATTTTTGAATTAATCAGATTTTTTAGGCCTATAACTTTTTTGTAGACACTGGTGCTATGTTTAATAGATAATCCTGTCTTGATCACAACACAGTACCCTTCTAATCATTCCATATAATCAGAATTTCCAATTTGCATTGCCATCATTAGTTAGAAGCCATTTATATTCAAGACAATAGGCACAATATTAGTAAGGATAAAAGTATCAGAACATACTCAATAAACATTCATTCATCGGTGATTAATGATGGGGAGACAACATAAAGGGTAATATGTTTCTACAGGAGATATTAAAAAGAGAAATGGCATTTCTCTTCCTTTACTGGCATTAATCAGTATGCTACAACATTCCATTTTCTCTTAACAATCTCTATCATATATGGATACAGTTGACACCTGTGATTTCCAAGTTAACTTCCATTACCAAAGTACCTAGATGTGTATTTTATGTATTTACACACGTACAGTTTTATTCTTATAATGGACTGCTTTTATGTATGAAATCTATTTTTTTAAGTTTATTTTTGTCATATATGACAGAATTATATAAAAATTATAAAAATTTAATTCAGTTGCAGAATCCACAACAAGAGCTTCCATTTCTTTTCTTTTAATAAAAAGATTAACTTAACTAAACTTTGCTTTAACCTAGCAGCAGTCATGCAGGACCTAACAGATGACCTTCAAAAGTATCTGCTGCTCAAGGGGGAAGAGGAGTAGGAGATATTAAAATAGTTTATATAGAAAAAAGTTCAGATTAAAAATCTGAACTTTTTTCTATTTTCCCAAATAAAGTCAGACTTTTATTTAAGGTGTTTTGGATGTGAAAAATTGCTTACTTGTAATTAAAAATGCAAAGAACCTGTCAGGTGCAGCAGGACTATTTATTGTTTCTGCCTTTTGCTTCAAGGCACTAGTCACTTTCAACATCTCATAAACAATACATTGTTCACACATTAGTTTGAAAATGGTGCAGTGACTAATGTGCAGTAAAGGCATCTGCTACAGAAAGTAGTTCCTTTTGCTTTATGTTTAATTATATAAAATGTGTTTCTCTTTATTATTATTAAATTAACCTTGATGATTATTATTACTGATGTAAAATGGTTATTTGCTTTTATTGTTATTGATCTGTTTATTCCTTTTTGTTTGACAAAACACATCAATGTGTCACAATTATAAGTTTGAAATTATGTGCTCTTAACAGTTCTCTGAACTGAAAAAAATGGAAGCGCCTATTAATTTCATGTTTAATTTTATTACTGCAACACTTTGTTTTTTCATATTCAACAGAATTATTATTATTATTTTAAAAATAACTTGCATAAAAAACAGCATTTTTCAAATATTTAAAATTTTTATTAAAAATCTGTAATCCATTAGCTAATTAATTGGTACACTGCAAGCAAACTTTAAAAAACCAAAAACTTTTACAGAAAAAAAAAAGGATACCTTCAGGTTTCACACACAATTATGTTTATTATAAAGTGGAACTGCTACTGGATTAATTGAAATACCTCAGATAATTCATTCTTGGGCAATGTTAAATGATAACTTTTGATAAATAATATTTTATTATAATTTTTTGCAAATATTCAGTCACATAACCATTTCACTGTAGCACTAAACCACCTTACATTTCACTGTAGCACTAAACCACCTTATAATTTAGGTGTTTTTTTTTTCTCACTCCCCAGTACAGCAACAGTGGCTTCCTTGCACTATATAGCAAATATGATTAGTATCTTCATTTATACAAGAGAATCAAAATAACTTAAAACACTGCCTACTTAAAATTAAAAATCAATCTAACTGAAATAGAATTTCTGTTTCAGTTGGATTGTTTTTAAATTTTGAAATTGTTCTACAGAATTTATTTTACTATAACAAATAAAATTAAATGTTACCACAAATCCCAGGAAGCAGAATATATATATAAAGCAATAAAAGTTTAAAAAAAAAAAAAAAAAGAGAGAGAGAGCAAGTACATAAGATTTTCATTCTATAAGAAAAAATTCACACCATTTATAGAAAGTATTGTAATTGAATAAAACAATTCACATTTTCAGAGATGAATATTTCACAATAATTAACTGCACCTGAACAGAGTACAAATCATTATTTTGCTGCATACCACTTGCATGTTAAAGTGATCATTGCATACAGTTTCAAGTTACATGAAACAGATACCTGATGAAGTATACAACAGATAAAGTAGCTGAGCCATTTAGTAGAAGTAACTGTAATGCTTGTAGCACTGCCTAGCTACATTAGCTGTGGAGTGAAAGTTAAAGTGAGCAACTAAAAAAATTATATAAAAAAGTTGGGAAACAGAAAAAACTGGAATGTAACCAACACTTGGTTATAGTGCATAATCTTTAATTGCAAGGATAGTGTACAATCATCAATTATAGCACTCTTCTTAAGGAGCACAGCAGCAGCAGAGTGCTGTTTTTCAAGACATTTTCTAAACATAAGAAATTAAATTATTATTAAATAAAATGCTGCTGAGAAAAATTTAACACTTCTACAAGTGCACCAATAAAACATTGAAGTGAAATGCTGACCAACGAGTGACCCCTGAACCCATAAATGAACCAGACTTTTTCTTTAAATATAATTTTTGCCAAAATAATAATGGCCCATGCAGGTAAATAATGACATTTAAAGAAATATAAGGTGGTTCAGTAAGTCACATTTAAAGATAAATATCAACTATGTAAAATAAGCAAAATTTAGGTGAAACAACATTAAACAAGATACAGGTGTAATTTCTCCTATACATATTATGTCACAAAAGTACTTTGACAAGATACGGGTGTATATACAAGTAGTTACAAAAATAGAGTCACATTTTGTCTGTATGACAGCCGCTACTCTCCTGCCAAGTTCTAGTAGGTGTGAGCCAAAATTCTTCTTGATTCCTGCTGAAAAAAAAAAAGCAGGTGCCAGAGCTAATTTGGAAGAAGGCAGTTTTGGCTGCAACTTAATCCTGGTCTCCAATTTATCACACAGGTGTTCAATGGAGTTGAAGTCCAGGCTCTGAGCCAACAGCTCAACTTTTTTTGACATCACTGTCCACACACCAGTCCTGAATGAAATGAAATACACCACTGAATGTGGCTGTATTACTGACTGTTTATTCACTACTACAGCCACAATGTAGAAGTGCATAATTCCAAAAACATCCAAATGTGTCAAGGATACATGGTGGTTTCAGACACTACTACCAAGGGCTGAAAACTGAACCAGCTGAAAAAGCCACACAGCAGATTGTCTCAACTAAACACATCATTGTCAAAATGATACAATCTGACAGAAAGCATTCCCCAGACAATCTCCTCACCCAAACTCATCCAAAAACATGAAACTGTAGCGAGATTTGTCACCACACAGCAACTCTGCCACTGTTCTAGTACCCACAAATCTCAGGAATGACACCACACCAAATGCTATTTCACAAAGAAAATGTGGTATTGGGCTTAGGAACAGCTGCCCTGCCACTCAACTGAAGGCTACATAGCACCCTATGAATGGTTCATAGATTGAGGGATAATGAGCAACTGTGCACACAAATAGAGCGGGCCAGTAAATCAGAATGTCTTATAATGGGGGATTTTAACTTTCCAGATATTGACTGGAATTTGTGTGCTGGTCACTCGCACGACTTTTGTGGATTTATTGGATTACTGTTTTCTACAGCAACATGTTCGAAAGGCAACCAGAGGGAATAATACTCTTGATATGCTCACGAGAGGTGATTCTTCATGCGTTAAGAATCTGCAGATAAAGGAACCACTAGGTGGCAGTGATCACAGTGCACTGATGTGGGATTTACTTAAAAATGTAACTACCATCAGGGGTGAGGGGAAAGGTTTTTGCTCTCGTAAAGGTGACTACAACGGTCTCAAAGGGTTTTTAAATTCTTTACAGTGGGATCAACTGATGATTTTACCAATGGTGAATTCTAAATGGGAAACCTTTAGGGACTTAATCTTGGAGAGTACTAGGCTTTTCATACCAATTAAGAAATACTGTTCAAGGTTTAGGCCTAAATGGATATCAGATCAATTAATGTGGCTCGTGGCAGAGAATAAAAATGTATGGATACATATAAATTATCAGGCAACACAGAAGACTATGGCAGATATAAGCTAGTCTGTAATCAAGTCACAAAGGAGGTTAGGCAGGCGAAGGCATATTACAAGAAAACTTTGGCAAAGGATGCAAAGAAAAACAGCAAAGACTTATTTATATAAACTCTAAAAGGAAGGGGATCAATCAGATTGGTCCACTTGATATCAATGGTTTGACTGTAGATGATCATTCTCAGATAGCTGCCAAACTAAATGAGTATTTTGCATCTACATTCACACACGAGGAGTTACTGAAGGAAGAGAGGGCTAGACGTTTAACAAACTCTAACAGGGAGCTAAGCGATTTTGTAACAACTGGAAGCAAAGTGGAGGAGAAATTGTTGAAGTTAAATATAAGGAAGGCATCTGGGGTGGATGGGATCTATCCAGTTATATTAAAAGAGGCAGCAAAGGAAGTAAGAAAAAACACAGCCATAATTATGAAAGCTTCCTTGGACTCAGTGGAGGTCCCCATGGACTGGAGATGTGCAAATGTGTCCCCTATTCACAAAAGAGGATCAAAGGTGACACAGACCTGTCACCTTTGATCTGTGTCAAAAGATAAAAGGTAATTACAGACCTGTTAGTCTAACTTCTGTTCCAGCGAAAATAATGGAGTCACTGGTTAAGGAATCAATGGAGGATCATTTAGACAAGACTTTGGTTATAGTTCAGACACAGCATGGGTTTGTTAAGGGTAAGTCTTATCTGACAAATTTGATTGGATACTACGATGTGGTCACAATGGAATTGGATGCAAAGAATAAGTTTGATATTGTATACTAGGATTTCAGGAAAGTTTTTGATACTGTGGCACATGGAAGACTACTGTACAAATTGGAGCAGTATGGCATTAAGGATAAAAGGATGGTTGAGTGGGAGAAGACAGAGAGTGGTTATCAATTGACACTGCCCTTCATGGACGTATATTATTAGTAGAGTCCCCTGGGGTTTGTTGTTGGGCCCACTTGTTTTCAGTATTTATCAATGTTATTGATGAAGGTATATCAGGATTAATGTCCAAGTGTGCAGACGATAAGAAGGTTGGCAGGGTTGTTAATGACAGTAATGATAGTACGCTACTGCAACAGGATCTGGAAAAGTTGAGCAGATGGGCTGAGAGGTGGCAACTGAAGTTTAACATTGACAAATGTAAAGTACTGCACATGGGAAGCAGTAACCCCAGAGTAACGTATCAACTGGGTGCTACTACACTCAGGGTAATGGAGAATGAAAAGGACATGGGGGTAATTGTGCAGTCAGATATGAAGTTTTCTGATCAGTGAAAAAAAGGCTGCAAGAATAGCCTTTTTGCACTGCTCTTGTCAATGACATACAGGAATTCTGCTAGCAGGGATGAGGGAGTGATTGTCCCCTTCTATAAGGCAATGGTCAGGCCACATCTTGAGTACTGTATACAGGTCTGGAGGCATCATTTTAAGAAAGATGTAGAGCTGCTGGAACAAGTACAGAGAAGGGCAACGAGATTGGTGAGTGGAACAAAACGTTGGTGTTACCAAGAAAGGCTTAAATTCTGTAAATTTCAGCTTCTGGACACTAGGCACCTGTGAGGTGATCTAATTGAGGTATATAAAGCCTTGAATGGATAGAGCAAGCTCGATGCTGATGGGTTTCTTCCTCTTGCTCAGATTACTCACCTGAGAGGGCATAAATTCAAATTGAGGAAAGACAATTGTAGAATAGATGTCCAGAAATCTGCCTTTAGCCAGCAAGTGGTTGACAGTTGGAACAAACTTCCATCTGTTGTAACTGAGGTCAGAAACTTAAATAAGTTCAAGGCAGAACTAGAGAAACATTTGGAGTGAATGGATGGGTGAAATGGGAAGGGTGTTTTTTTTGGCTGATGCTGTATAAGCTTGCTTTCTTGCATCATATACCCTACTAATGCTATATGCTCTCAAGGATCCAAACAAAGCCATGTTGCCAGTTTACTGTAAATGGAACAGGAGGGCTTGGGTGACAAGAAATCTTCAAGAAATAATTAAGTACACAAACTATTTTTAACTGACTGCGCTTCATTTTTGTCAAGAGAATGAGTTACCGGCCAAGGCTCTTCTTCTCTTGGACAATGCCTCTGGCCAACCTGCAAACTTTGCTGAAGTCATAACATCTCTGCACGTCAATGTTGTTTATATAACTGAGAACAAAGTGGAGGAGAAATTGTTGAAGTTAAACATAAGAAAGGCACCTGGGGTGGATGGGATCTATCCAGTTATATTAAAGGAGGTGGCAAAGGAAGTAAGCAAACCCTTAGCCATAATAATGAGAGCATCCTTGGACTCAGGGAAGGTCCCCATGGACTGGAGATGTGCAAATGTGTCCCCAATTCACAAAGGGGGATCAAAGGGTGACACGAGTAATTACAGACCAGTTAGTTTAACTTCTGTTCCAGGTAAAATAATGGAGTCACTGGTTAAAGATGCATTGCAGGCTTATCTAGACAAGACTGCAACAATAATTTAGACACAGCATGGATTTGTTAAGGGAAAGTCTTGTCTGACAAATTTGATTGGTTATTATGTGGTTACAAAGGATCTGGAGGCAAAAATTAATTTTGATATCATATATTTGGATTTCAGGAAAGTTTTTGACACTGTTGCACATGGAAGACTACTGTACAAATTAGAGCAGAATGGTATTAAGGGTAAGTTGCTAGAATGGATAAAAGGATGGTTGAGTGGGAGAAGACAGAGGGTGGAAATCAATGGGTGCTGCTCTTCGTGGACTAATGTTATTAGTGGAGTCCCACAGGGCTCGGCGTTGAGTCCACTGTTGTTTTGTATATTTATCAATCATATTGATGAAGGTATAACAGGCTTAGTATCAAAGTTTGCAGATAATACAAAGGTTGGCAGGGTTCTTAATGACAGTAATGGTAGTGTGTTAATGCAACAGGATCTCGAAAATTTGGGCAGATGGACTGAGAAGCGGTAACTGAAGTTTAACATTGAAAAATGCAAAGTACTGCATATGGGTAGAAATAACCCCAGAGAAATGTACCAACTGTGTACTACTACATTTAAGGTGGTAGAAAATGAAAAAGACCTGGGGGTAATTGTGCAGTCAGATATGAAGTTTTCTGAGCAATGCAGACAAGTTGCCAGTGCAGGTCATGGGGTGTTGTCAATGATATACAGGAATTTTGCTAGCAGGGAAAAGGAGGTGATTGTCCCTCTGTAGAAGGCAATGGTCAGGCCATGCCTTGAGTACTGCGTGCAGGTCTGGAGGCCTCATTTTAGGAAGGATGTAGATTTGCTTGAGCGTGTAGAGAAGGGCAACAAGATTGGTGAGGGGAATGAAGGGCTCCTCTTACCAGGAGAGGCTTAAGGTCTGCAAATTCCAGCAGCTGGAGACTAGGCACCTGCAAGGTGATCTGATTGAGGTGTATAAGGCCTTGAATGGGTTGAGCACGCTAAATTCTGATGGGATTTTTCCACTTGTTCAGATTACGACCCAAAGTGGGCATATATTGAAATTGAGGAAGGACAGACGTATAATAGATGGGTGGAAATTTGCCTTTAGCCAGCGGGTGGTTTATTGCTGGAACAAACTTCCATATGTCGTTGTTGTGGAAGTTGATAGTTTAAATAAATTTAAGGAGGAACTGGACAAACATTTAGAGGGGATTGTTTTGTAATTTTTTTTTTTTTTTGGCTGATGCTGCATAAGCTCATGCACTTGCTTTCTTGCATCACATGCCACTACTATTACTACCATATGCCACCAAATGCCACTTCAGTTTTGCAACCAATTGACCAGGGGGTAACAGCAATCTTAAAGCCTATTACCTCCACCAAGCCTTCAGGGAAATAGTGAGTTTTGGACAGGTGAAACAAAACTCTCAAGGATTATTGGCACTCATTCTACATTTTGAAGAGCATTAATAACATCAATGCAGCTTGGGAGGTAGTGTCAATGAACTGTTTGAATGGAATGTATTGTAAACTTCTCCCACACCCACAATTTATGCACAACTTCACAGGATTAGAGCCAGTAGAGAAGCCAAGGATGGTGGACTTCACATGGATGGATATTAATACCCAACAACAACATACTAGTGCACTTTGATCATTCAGCAGGAGTCCACAAAGTACAATACGATAGTTTTGCAATCTACCAACCTTATCCAAGTTCTCACTCTGAAAATAGCAAAACACAGACTGCCTTCAAAAATTGCACTGTAGGCGAAAAGACAAGATTTTTGATGTTTATAGCCTGAGATTTATTTATTTTATATTTTTTTTGACTACTGCACAAAAGCAATTTGTTTAATATGAACACTGAAATTTTTTGTTGTTTCAGTTCTCAAAAGTTTTTTCTTTTTTTTGTACTATCTGCTGGCTTTACTGATAACTTATAAACCAAATTCAAAAATTATGGGAATGAATCAATCTGGATTCGGGAGAGCAGAATTAGTCAGATGCTGACAAAGGTTGCTTGGCAAAAATATTTGGTTTTTCTTTTGTTAAATCAGAAGAAAATGGTTCTAAGAGTAAGGTAGATTTCCTTCTAAGTGGATTAAAATCCCCACGAAGCATCAACGTGCAGTTAATGTGTTTTTAGTATTAGCCATATAGTGCAAGGAAGCCTATTTTCTTGCACTGTATGGTTACACTCTCCCCCCCCCACACCAAAAAGATAAGAAAATATAAAACAAATTATACACTACCCTCCTCACACAGGTAACTATCCAGTTGACCTTTTACTTTCTTCAAACTGTTAGCCTCAAACTGACTATGGTGGTAATTTGTTCCAATAATCAATGATCCACTGGTTAAAAGACTTCATACAGTGTAGTCGAAAGCTATTCCCTGTAATTTGAATTTATGGCATCTAGTTTTGAAATTCTTAATAACAGTGAAAATTCCACCTTCATTCATTTTACTGACCCCTCTCAGAGCCTTTTAGACTTCAATCAGGGTCCCCTCTAAGGTGCCTAGTTGCCAAACTGTGTAGGTTACACAGTCTTTCCTCATATGGTCGCTCTATTGTCGATCTCACAATGCAAGTTGCCCACCACTGAACCCTTTCAAAGAAGCTCAATGTCTTTTTTCAGGTTGTTTCCAAATATGGAGACGTCATCAGAAATCCTTCAGAACATTTAGATACAAATGGCAGTCCTTCAGAATGCCATTTCTGCCTAAATGTTTGGACACAGTATTCCAAATGGGTCTTACAACTGCCTAATACAGTGGGATTATGACCTCTCTATTTCTACAAGATATTATTTGATAAATCATCGACAGAGCACTATGGGTTCCATGCCCACTTTTTTTTTGCACTGCTCAGAAAACTTCATATTTGCCCATATTATAACTCCCAAATCCCCTTCTCTACTGTTTTTAATTCATCCCCACCAAGTGTATAAGTTATTTTGGGGTTGCTACTCCCCAACTGTAAGACCTTGCATATTGCTGTATTAAAACGCTGCCACTTTTCTGGCTATTCAAATCATCCTGAAGGAGCTGTTATTATTATTATTTTGGTTTTTAGGAGCATTAGCAAGGCCATACTGCTCCAGGGATATGCGGTGGTCATTCTCTGACCTCTCCGCATCCTCCGTATTTGGTGGTAACGGGCTCAAACCCTGGTCTAATCAAGAAGCGTGTGCTACGCACTGCTGCTCCTGCCCACCTGGCTAAGGAAGCACCAGCCTGAAGGAGCACTGCTTGGTACTGATCATTAACAACTATACCAATCTTTACATTGTCTGCAAATTTTAACATCATGCCCTTTATTCCTTCGTTGATGTAGTTTATTAAAATCAGAAACAATAGGGGTCAAAAAACCGATCCTTGGGGGGGCTCCACTTCTGATGTCAGCCCAATCTGAAGAATATCCATTAATCACAACACCTGCCTTCAAGCCCTGCAATTCATCTTAAAATCTTTCCAGTAATCCCCAACATGTTTCAGCTTATATGGTAACCTTTCATGAGAGACTGAGTCAAATGCCTTGCTAAAATCCAAATAAACTATGTTGAAATTGTTCCCTACATCCAGCTGATAAGTAACTGTGTCAAAATAGCTTATAATGTTAGTTAAACATTTTCCTTTAACAAAACCATATTGTGTGTCCTTCAGAATGCCATTTCTATCTAAATGTTCCTGGATTGCATTCTTAATCACTGCCTTTAGATTTTCCCTGCCATTGAAGTGAGATTAACCGGTCTGTGGTTACCAATTTCACTCTTACAATCTCCTTTATGAATTGACTATAAATTGGTAGTTTCCCAATCCACAGGAATCTTTCCCGAGGCCAGTGATGCCCTCATAATTAACCACAACAGTTAAACAAACCCTCTGGCCACTGTGTTAATCTACAACTGCACCAACACAGTTTTTTTTCATAATTTCTCAAAATGATTTTGTGACCCACAAAAGGATCATAACATGCATCTTGTGAGCTACTACTTAGAAAATTACCACTCAAATTACAATCAAAACTAGAAGATCACAAACTTGCCCATTGGACGCATTTATGATCTTCTTGTTTTGGACCTTATAATATGTCCCAGAATTTTTTATGCATACTTTTGAATAACCTTTATATTATACACACACACACACTTAATTGTAGATTGTTACTGATTATTGGTGTTTTTCATATAAGTATTAGTGTTCATACAAATTTGTAATCAAGTTATCCTAGTTTGGTTATCTTTATTCCATATGGCCTATACATTTTGAGTTAAGATAAAAAGTATAATGCTAAATGATAATGATTTTTCATAACATTTTACTAATGAAAACATTTTATCTGTAGCAAGATAATTATTAATTCTTAATTTCTGTATAAATTTATATAATAATACTAAAATCTTAAAGACTGTACAAATTTATATAATAATATAACGTATTGCATTACACCACGTGGCCATCAATCCCCTACTTCATTGGGGGCTTTGCATGGATTGACAGCCCTTTTCGATGTAATGCCTCATACTTACTCGTTTCTGTCTGTACCTATACCAGTTTTGCTATTTTAGTTTACATTTTCAGGTTCATTTTCTTAATTTTTTAAATTAATACTTAATTTTTATTTATTTAAATATTACTAGTTTATTTTTTATCGATCTCTTCAGCAAACTGTGATAGGGTACACAAAGCCCAACGAGTAAGTATTCTAAGTATTGGGCTTTGTGTACCCTATCACAGTTTGCTGAAGAGATCGATAAAAAATAAACTAGTAATATTTAAATAAATAAAAATTAAGTATTAATTAAAAAAATTAAGAAAATTAACCTAAAAATTGAAGAAATTAGGAAAATAAATAATATTTAAATTTATTAAAAAAAATTTAAGAAAATTAACCTAAAAATTGAAGAAATTAGGAAAATAAATAATATTTAAATTTATTAAAAAAAAATTTAAGAAAATGAACCTGAAAATATAAACTAAAATAGCAAAACTGGTATAGGTACAGACAGAAATGAGTAAGTATGAAGCATTACATCGAAAAGGGCTGTCAATCCACTCAAAGCCCCCGATGAAGTAGGGGATTGACGGCCACGTGGTGTAATGCAATACGTTATATTATTATATAAATTTGTGGTCTTTAAGATTTTAGTATTATTATATAAATTTATACAGAAATTAAGATTTAATAATTATCTTGCTACAGATAAAATGTTTTCATTAGTAAAATGTTATGAAAAATCATTATCATTTAGCATTATACTTTTTATCTTAACTCAAAATGTATAGGCCATATGGAATGAAGATAACCAAACTAGGATAACTTGATTACAAATTTGTATGAACACTAATACTTATATGAAAAACACCAATAATCAGTAACAATCTACAATTGGCCTATGGCAAAAATACAATGGCATTAACGCAGCACGGAAGAACACGCAAATCTAAAAGAATACATACATCTAAACGTAATAACCACACACGCACACATATATACAAAGGGTACTAGGAAAGTTTTGCAATATGACGCAACAATGAATCACAGGAAGCTGCTTGTTGCTGCATGTTGAGACATGTTCATACGTGCATAGTAGCCGCTGCGCCAACTCGATGGGCTCAGTTATTCATTAGTAGTGAGAGTGTAAAGTGCTTACGATGGCATCGTGGTCACGAAATGAGATAAGG